>NC_133324.1:808086254-808386254 GCF_042186555.1 Aquarana catesbeiana
GGCTGTGTCCAATCACAGACGGTCACATGTAAAAAAGGAAGTGTTTATATAATATATTTAATATATTTATTGGAATTAATGAACAATTTTTTATAGATGTTATAGATGTGCATGTTATAAATATTAATAAAATTATTATCATTAAAAGAATTAATTTACTCTATTTTATTTTCAGATTACATAAAAATGCCAAAGTGCATTTTTAATTCCTGCCCAAATCGGACAGGCTTAAAATCTAAATATCCTGATCTAAAACTCCACATCTTTCCAAAAAATTTGGATATGATCAAACTATGGATTGCCTCATCTAGTTTGAGAGATGAAGACCTTATATTTGCGGCAGAAGAAATTTTAAAAGATAAAAACAGAGATTTTTTTTCAGCAGAGTCATATGACAAGAAAAAAAAAACAAAAGTTTTGAAACATGATGCTGTTCCGTCATATCTTCCCCATGACAGATGAATTTCTGTTAAAAAAAAAGGGACCCTCCCTGTTGCTGCCAATGTAATCAATCCGTCTTGGAAAACCAGACTACTAAATGTGATGTGGGTACCCAAACAATGGAAGAAGATTTTACTTATTTTATTTCAGAGAAATCATATCGATGTATTGCCATATGTCAAGATCATGATTACTCAGTGTTTTGTCCTATACTTGACACCGATTTATTAAAATCTACTCCTGCAAAAATGAATACTAAACATGGAATGGCAGAATTAGAAATCACCCCAATAAAGTCTGCTGTTACACAGTCAGATGGTGACTTTACTGAATCTTCGACTAGTGCTACACAAATATTTGTATCCGCTGAACAAAGTGTTGGTCGACTGCCAATTTCTCATGTCACTGAAACACTTAGTTTGGAATCAGCAGATAACACTATTATTTCAGGAATTGATGCTCCAAATTTGGAAGAAGATGATCCCATTGAGAGTATGGATACAAATTATCAAATGAATAGCTCATTAGATCAAAATACCACACTCGATGAAAATTATGCACCAGATTTTTCAGAACTTTCTCAAACCGATATTTCTAGGGATGAAAGTAGATTTAACACTGATATTATGAGTGTTACACCTCCCAATGAATGTTTATGTGTTGAGGAAAGAAAATTCATTGTTTTTGAATCTAGTCTGGATAAATTATTTGAGCAGATACGTTGCCCCAACGATCAATGTTTCGAAAGAATAATTAATTTAGAAAAAGTAATGGTTGGCAGCTTACTCAAATTTTATGGCACATGCAAAGAAAACCACAAAATTCTGCTTTGGGAAAGTCAACCAAAAATTGCTAATTTTGCGGCTGGCAATGTAATTCTTGCGTCGGCCATTACTTGCAGTGGAGCATCATTCACAACTGTTAAGGAAATGATGGATCTACGTAATATACCGATTTTTTCAAAGGCAACATATCACAAATATTTGACAAGATTCATCAATGGTGGAATTGATCATACCTGGGTTGAAGAAAAAAAAAAAATAATAATTTGCAAAAAGATTTGTTTTTTTTAGTCGGCGATGGACAATGTGATAGCCCAGGGTTTTCGGCCAAATACTGCACATATACAATGATGGAACTGGAGTCTGAAATTATAATTGATTTTGAAACAGTGCAGGTGACTCAAACCACCTCGTCCATTGCCATGGAAAAAATGGCATTTCAAAATTGTCTGGAACGCATTATAGAAGATAAATATGATGTTCAAGTTCTTGGAAGCGATTGCCATGTGGGCATAAAGAAAAAAATGCGAGAAGAATATAGCCACATTTCACATCAGTATGACCTGTGGCACTATGTCAAATCTTTTAAAAAAAATTAGTAGAGGCCAGCAAGAAAGCTAATTGTGAAGAGTTGCAGTAATAAACCATTTTTACTGGTGATGTAGGCACTGTAAGGGAGATTCTGAAATATTTTGGAGCACATGGACATCCCTACCGTACCATGTACGCAACATACATGAGTGGGAGGAGGCTGGTGAAACAAAGTACTGTAAGCATACTCCGATAAGTGACTCTGATGTCCTTGTGGAATGGTTAATAAAACCCAGTGCAGCATTCAAGGCACTTGAGGAATTAGTACTGTGACAGACCTAGCCGGGAGAGAGACTTTTGGAGGGGACTGTATGCTAGCCTCTTGCCGATCGATCGTGGGCCCTGGCATTTGGTGGAACGGTGCTCTTTGTGAGCTGTATGCCTGGGGACCCTTGAGGTGGTATTACTGTGGATTCGGGTCCTGGTCCCCCAGGACACACAGACTCTGGGGACCCTGGATTTGCTATATTGGAATAGTGACTGATTCATACCGTTGGGACTCCTACTGTTAAATACTAATGTCATCAATTCCAGCTACCTGTCTGTTGTCTGCTAAAATGTGTATTGTAAATAAGTCTCTAGTATGGGATCTAAGAGTCATTAGATCCCCATTGTTGTTTGTGTTAATTAACTCTGCTATTGTGATAATGTTCATTGGGGGTTCTAAGCTACAAGACGGCCAGTCTGGCCTAAAGGTCATGTCTGAGTCATTTAAACTGTCTAAAGGGATTAGTTAATTAGCCCATGTTAATTAGTTTAATTAGGTTACAGGTGTATTGTTAGAGTAATATGAGCCGGAGGTAGGAACCTCCACTGTTAGTGTATAAAAGAGCCTGTATTTTTGAATAAAGGAGATTCCTGGTTGAACTTACATACAGCCTGCCTGGTGTTTGTTCTGAGCTATCACAACTGGGTTAGAACGGCACATAGCTGTAGTTCTAATCCCGGAGCATTGGATGACCGAGCAATAGGATGTCGCGATCTGCAATCTGATGCTATAGCTGCAGAGGAGTGTCGGGAGAGTGGAATCAAGCGAGCAAGGGTCTCGTTACATTGGTGGCAGCGGTGGGATTTGCTCTCCAGTTACTGGGACACTCCAAACCAGCCTACAGGAGAGCCACGCTGAAAGACTTACTTGAGAGCTGTGGAGGGAATGGTGGGATCGTGCTTCCTTGCCGTGAACACATCCAAACCGGCACCTGGATCCAAGGTAGCAGGATAGCAGGAGAGGAGAGATACCAGCCACCATGGATGAGGAATTCAGAAGGAGGTTGCGAGAGATGCAGATACAGCACAGAGGACCAGTATCAGAGCACGTCCTGCTAGGATGGTTTGATTCTATCCGCTGAGAACTCTGGAAGGAAGCACTAGCCCGTGAGCAGCGAAACCAGGGAAAAGTTCTCCCCTCCATCCATGTGAGGTACTGGTCGCAGTATGAAGTGCGAATGCTGTTTTTGGGGGAACAGCTGAACCAGGAGTGGACAGCCGAGTTAAGCAGGCTGATCCAGGCAGAAATGTGGTTGGACGAGAGCTACAGAGCCCTCCAGTGGTATGTAACCCAAGTGTGCCCGTGGACAGCGGATGACAGCCCCACGGAAGGCTTTGACTACGATGGCCTGGGATTGTTATACTGGAGGCTGTCCAGGGACCCTGACTTTGGGAGTGATCAAGAGTGGCGTTTGGAGGAAATAATGGAGCACACAGAGCGGAGACTGAATGTCTCAGAAGTGCACTGGGCACAGGAAGATTTGGAGTTTCTGGCCATTCAGGAATGGGAGCTGGAGATCGCCTACAAACAGCTGTTAGACTCTGCTCAGCAGCAGGGTGGTGCTCCCTTTGCCTGGGACTATCAGGAAATACCAGTTGACAACTCTGAAATCCTGGCTGAAGAGTTGATAATGTGGCAGAGTAACAGTGTGCTTTGCCAACCTGCCCCCGCAGCTATGGAGGCGGAGGTCTTATGGCAGATGCAGCAAGTGCTGACTGACCTTGATGAACCTATTTCTGCATTGGATGATCTTGGATGGAGGAATGTGCCTGTCCAGCAGAATGCCAGAGAATCGGCAGTGGAAAATCTAAAGATTGCCGTCCCCAAACCTGAAGTGCTGACAACAGGGCAGAGCTCTGCTAACCTCTTCCCAGCACTGATTGCATCTTCTGGGTTCCACGGAGAGGAGATGGTGAACCTTTATCCCCAGACACCAGTTGCAGAGATAGACTTTTCTGCTGAGGAAGAACAACCTGGTGAGCCTCCAGCAGAAGAAGAGCTGTTATTAGGGCCAAACTTCACTGTGCTCTTCCCAGCACCAACAGAAGTATCTGTGAAGTTACAAGGAACTTCCCCAGCTGAAGCGCTGGCAACTGGACAGAGGGTCCAAGATCTCTGCCCTACACCTGCGGCAGTTCCGGAGGCTCAGGGTGAGAAGGAGGTGGTCACTTCCCAGCAGCAGATCAGGATACAGGGGGAGAAGGGAGAGGAGGTGTTCGTCGTCCCTCCCCAACAGTTAGCCGGAGCAAATGGTATGGGGTTTCCAGCAGAAGGGCTGGCAACAGGGCCAAGTACTGCTGGACTCTGCCCTCAACTAACAGAGGATGGATTTCCTGTGAAGGTGGATGGGACTTCAGTCTCCACCTGTATACCCCAGGAATGCTGGGCAGTTGGCCCAGATCCCCAACAGCATGACGGAGTGAGCCCAGACACCCTGTCTTCTCTCCAGTGGCAGAAAGGACTCCAGGGAGAAGGGCCAGTCCAGGCCTCTCCCCAGCGGCAGATATGTCCTCTGAGAGAGGCAGAGGTTGGCTGGGTGAGTAATGCTTTGTTTGGAAGAATTTGTTTGGGGTACTGTGTGGGTACAGGCATTAGAGGACTGGAAGTACTGACTAACTTCTGAGTCAACCCGTCTGGGGTCTCCTCCTGTGTTAGTCTCCTGCCGAAAGATAAGAAATGTGAGAGACCTAGCCGGGAGAGAGATTTTTGGAGGGGGCTGTATGCTAGCCTCTTGCCGATCGATTGTGGGCCCTGGAATTTGGGGGAACGATGCTCTTTGTGAGCTGTATGCCTGGGGACCCTTAAAGGTATGCTATCGAAACTTTTCATCCCAGTGTTCTTAAATATCATAGCAAACGGTTACATTACAGGATGAACTCCATGGAGGAACGAACAAAGTTGGCCATTCTATCACATAACAATAATGTTGGTCGTTCACAAGCCATAGTTCGTAGACCGACAAAGAAAAGTGAAGAGCTTGGCACAAAAAGAACCTCTTTAGAGCACCCCCGCTCTAGGAAGAAATGGATAGTGCGTAAAATATATGACCCTGTATGCCATGATCATTTTACAAAACTAATGAAGACAATTGTTCTTGTTGCTGCTGGAAAAATAACACCGACATGGAAATCTAAAGATGATCTTATGCCTGTAAATATAGCATCTTCAGAAAGACCGGAAAAAAATATGCTGTGTCCATGCATAAGTCATGATTCCCCTTGCATAGGGAGGAAGATTAGATGGCATCTGTTAAAAAATAAACGTAATTTTTTTTACTTATATACTTTATCAAAAATATTTTATACAAATATTTATGTTCATAATTTTTTTTTTCATTTCTAGATATTCCTACATTATTACAGTATCTTATTATAGCGTAATCCTGTTTCTTAATTAAAAGCCCTTCACATCACACAAAGACCCCCCTTCAAACATTATACGTACATTATTGTTGCAATCAAAAGAGCACATCAGAAGGAAGTATTAGACACAGCACTTCACCATGGTAAACTTCAGCCGGTTCAGCTTTCCAAGTAGCGATCTCTAACTTCCTGGTTGTGATACAGGCTGTGGTGGAGCGCAAGCGTCACTTCCGGCGTCGTGTAGGCCACGCCCTGACGCGTTTCGTCATATCCTGACTTCAACAGAGGACGTGCCTACACGACTGACGGACAAGTCTATATTGCCCAGCCCCATCCGCCCTAACCAATCAGATAAGCGTTCGGCGTGATGACAGGTGCAGGTCCTCGGCCGAGATACACACTGACGGCTTCTTCACAGGAGAGGGGGAGAGACAAATAGCCACTTTGCACATTGGCTCGCATAAGCGAGCATATACACTCCCAGGCTAAACAGCGTCAGCCAGTGAATGTAAAACATGTAAAAAATGACACTACACATTATGCTTTTATAATAGGGGCTAACAATACATCATCACATGCAATCAACAAATAAGTTGAATCTATCATATTAAGCCCGCCGATATGCATATACAAACTGCAGCAATCACTAAAAATGATCGCTACATGACACTACAGCATATCAGGTGATCAATGAAGCATGATCACTGCATGTTAACGCAGCATATCAGGCCCATATACAAATATAGCGTAGAGCAAATCACTGATTCCATATAATTCAATTGTTAATAAATCATTAAGTACAGACAGTGAATATTCAATCAAAAACACATAATAAAAAAAAAAAAACATAATAAAAAAATTCACATTATATCTCTAAATACATTCAGTTAAAAAGAGACCAATAGTGGGCAGTTGATTTCTAAAAAAGGACCCCAATCAGGTAAGTTAAAACCAATATACGCTTAAAACGACATACATTACTATATAAAAAATACTATAAAAAATAGGACTATACGTATAAACTATGCGCAAACCCCAACTGTATACAGCATAAAGTATATAAGCAGATTAGGCATTAATAAGAAACTAATCATCTCTACCCCATAGCAAACAATTAAAAATCGCTTATGAAGCAGTTAATGTCCAACTCCACGTTCAACCCTCTTGGCGATAATGTATCCGCCAAGAAGATCCACTGGGTCTCTCTCTTAGACAGGTCACGGACCAAATTAGAACCCCTCCACTTTGGTTTTAAATGGTCAATGCCCCAGAACCTGAGGCCAGAGGGGTCTTGGTTATGCTTTAGTTTGAAATGGAGCGAGACATTGTGGTCTTTAAAACCTATTTTTATGTTGGTTATATGCTCTGCGCTCCTGATTCTTAAAAGTCTCTTAGTACGGCCTATATACATAAGCCCACACGGACATTGGAGAGCATAGACAACATAGGAGGTGTTGCACGTAATGAGCTCTTTGATGGCAAACTCTTTATTATTGGAGGTGGATGTAAAACTCTCCAACGCTCTTAGCGGCCTCTCTACGTCCTTACAAGCACGACACCTCCTACAGCTATAAAAACCATTCTTATTCCAAGAAGTGGGGGGCCTAGTCGGAGGGTCCAACACCTTCTGCACTACTTTGTCTGAGAAACTCAGGGCCCTTCTGTAAATAAACTGAGGCCTACAGGGTAGGACTGATTGTAACACTTTGTCCATGCACAGCACATGCCAGTGGGCGGCAAAAATGCCTTCCACTTCTTTGTACTGAGAATGAAAGCTTGAAATGAAGCTCCATTCATGACTGTCCCTATTTGGGACCAGTGGGCCTTCTTCTAAAAAGTTTTCTCTAGGTTGCATAGCTAATTCCTGAATAATGGAATCTAGCGCTTCTTCATAATATCCCTTTTCCATAAATGTTTTCTTTATAATCTGAGCCTGTACCAAGAAATCCCCATCTTCTGAACAATTCCTTTTCACCCTAGTGAGCTGTCCCTTCGGAATATTTTTTAACCACATAGGGTGATGGCCACTGTCAATGGGCAAGTAACTATTAGAGTCTGTGGGTTTAAAGTAGACCCTGGTTCCCAACTTGTCACCTTGTCTAAAAATGCTCACATCCAGAAAATGTATCTCATTCTGGCTAAATTCACTAGTCAGTTTAATATTATTAGCATTAGAATTAAGTTCATTTAAAAATTCATGTAAGCTGTCGCTAGACCCTTCCCAAATAGAAAACAAATCATCTATGTATCGTTTGTACAGCAGGAGCTGGGCGCAGGGTACCGAAAAAATCGTTTTATCCTCCCACTCACCCATAAACAAATTTGCTATGCTTAGGGCAAATTTGGCCCCCATAGCAACGCCCCTGCATTGGGAGAAGAAACGGCCATCAAACCAAAAAAAATTATGGCTTAGGCAGAAGTCTAGGGCATTTCTAATGAAGACTTTTTGATTCTGTGGCAAATCCTCGCATTGACATAAAGCCCAGTTCAGAGCCAAAAGTGCATCGTCGTGCTGGATGATTGAATATAAGGACGCCACATCTGCCGTTACTAGATATAGCTCATGTTTTCCTGATAGATCCACCTGCTGTAAAATCTGTAGGAGACTCTTCGTGTCCTTAAGATACGCCCTAGTCCGTGTAACACTGTCCTGGAGAAATTGATCCAGGTATTGGCCCATTCGAGATGTAATAGAGCCAATCCCGTTCACTATAGGTCTCCCGGGTGGATTATTCAAATCTTTATGTATCTTAGGTAACGTATAAATTGTGGGAATTCTGCTGTTACTCGGCACAAGATACTTTCTTTCTCTATTAGACAACACCCCTGTCGAGTACCCCATCTCAACCAAATTCCTAAGATCTTTTTCATATTGTACAGTCGGGTCCTTACTTAGTTTTACATACGTATACTTATCATCTAACATTGCAGTCAGTTGATTATAATAAAATTCCTTATTTAAAATCACTACCCCACCCCCTTTATCGGCGGGTCTTATCACTATTTCCTTCCTCTTTTCAAGCATAGTGATCCCGTCTAGTATATGTTGGGGATTTACTTTCTTTCTAGGCACTAAACGCTCCAAATCCCGTGTCACCAATCCTTTAAACACTTCAATATGTTGGTTTGCACTATTCAGAGGATTGAAGAGGGATTTATTTCTTAATCCACTATCCGTTGGTCCTGAGTTCCTGATATTCACCGATTGGGAATTTTTATTTAAAAAATACTTCTTAATATTTACTTTTCTCATGTATTTATGTATGTCAATAAAAACATCGAATTTATTGATCGGCCTTTTCAGGCCACACTTCAGCCCTAAGTGCAAAATATTGGTCTCTTTGTGGGATAAAACCGCATTGCTTAAATAAAAAATGCCTCCTAGTCCTGCTCCCGCCTTCTTTTTTTGGACCCTTCGTCCTGCCCTACAGCCCCTTGCTCTTCTCTCCAATGGTTGGAGTGCTGGGCATAGTTCCACTCCTGTTGTGGCTGTTCCCTCCACTGAGGTTCGCAATAATCCTGTCCCAGCTGCGAGCGTCCCGGGGGTCTCCCCCTCTGCTGCGGGCACCCTCGACCCCGTTTCTGCCAGCCTCTCCCCCTCCCTAAAAAAGGACGGGGTGATTGAAACCTGGCTCTATCCCCATTTTCCCTCAAGGGATCAAACCTGTTATAAGTAGGGACTTGATACTGATTATTGGGAGGCGTGTGATGATAGGAGTTAGAAGTATTCCTCCCTTCATTACTTCTCCCATAGCCCTTATTTCTTCTACCAGGAGTGGAATAATTGTCTGGGGGGCGGTTAAAGCAGTTATCCCTCCTATTACCTCCCACATATGGGGCCACATTAGGGATATTATCCACCTGACTATTAGAGTTCTGGTAATGATCACCATTCCCATTTCCTTCAATATTTGATGGGGCTTTGCCCTGTTGCCAAAGATACACAGAGCCAGATCTGAAATCATTCAGATCCCTATGAAACTTTTTAGCCTTCTTTTTCTGTGTATCCTTGTCAATCTTTTCAAGTTTCTTTTTTATACGGGTGTTAAAATCAACCACCTGCTGTGAATCCTTTATGGGTTCTAACTGTAAACGAAATTCATTAATTTTGCCCTCCAAAATAGTCATTTTCTTTCGTTTACGCGCAAGAACTAAATCCTGCAACTTAAATCCCATATTAGTAAAAAAGTCGTACCATTCTTTCATCGATTCTGAATCATTAAGACCATCCTGGGGGACTACATCCCACCTAAGACTCCTAACTATGATCTTTTCTTTGATATACTGTTCAAACGTACAGATGTCCCACCATGTGCGGACCTGCTTTTCAAGCACATTCCCCAAAGCAGTCAGCACCCCATTAATGTTAGATTGTGCAGTAGTCTGCTCATTGACTGCAAACACATTACCTATATCAATAGTTCGACTGCTCAGAAACTGCAATGCATCCATGGCAGCCAAGAAAACAAAAATCGCTAAATGTGAAAAGGTGTATTCAAGGGCCCAAAACTACACCACTCAGCGCCAGGGACCCAAGCAGTTCCGAAACAGTGATAAAACAAAGAAAAAAATATGTTAATATATAGAGATAACACCAATTTGCTGTCACAAAAAAGTGAAAACTCAAATGAGACTAAAACAGCAGCCGTTTAAAAATGCAGGAAAATCATCATAAATAGTGGCATACCATAATCAGCAAAATATGACTATAATAACACACTAAAAACAGCGCTAATGTTGAACTAGAACGGATAAATGTGGCCAACTTCACAAACAAAAGTCCTTTGAGAGAGAAGGGCAGTAAGCACAGTGGTTCAGAAAGTGTTCATAGGTGATCGAAGTATAGAAATTCAGTGTGCACCTTCCACCGATCCATCCACTTCCACCCTGTGAGAACACACTCCCCTCAGGGGGTTAAACTCACCAGAGCCGAATAACTATAAGCATCCAAGAAAAGAGAGATCCAAGCCACAGGCCACTGTCAGCAACCCTCCGGAGGAATCCAGAAGTGACGCTTGCGCTCCACCACAGCCTGTATCACAACCAGGGCTCAGGGCTCACAAATCACCAGACAACAAAAAGAAAAGCGCACATAGCGTAATCCTGTTTATTAATTAAAAGCCCTTCACATCACACAAAGACCCCCCTTCAAACATTATACGTACATTATTGTTGCAATCAAAAGAGCACATCAGAAGGAAGTATTAGACACAGCACTTCACCATGGTAAACTTCAGCCGGTTCAGCTTCCCAAGTAGCGATCTCTAACTTCCTGGTTGTGATACAGGCTGTGGTGGAGCGCAAGCGTCACTTCCGGCGTCGTGTAGGCCACGCCCTGACGTGTTTCGTCATATCCTGACTTCAACAGAGGGCGTGCCTACACGACTGACGGACAGGTCTATATTGCCCAGCCCCATCCGCCCTAACCAATCAGATAAGCGTTCGGCGTGACGACAGGTGCAGGTCCTCGGCCGAGATACACACTGACGGCTTCTCCACAGGAGAGGGGGAGAGACAAATAGCCACTTTGCACATTGGCTCGCATAAGCGAGCATATACACTCCCAGGCTAAACAGCATCAGCCAGTGAATGTAAAACATGTTAAAAATGACATTACACATTATGCTTTTTATAATAGGGGCTAACAATACATCATCACATGCAATCAACAAATAAGTTGAATCTATCATATTAAGCCCGCCGATATGCATATACAAACTGCAGCAATCACTAAAAACGATCGCTACATGACACTACAGCATATCAGGCGATCAATGAAGCATGATCACTGCATGTTAACGCAGCATATCAGGCCCATATACAAATATAGCGTAGAGCAAATCACTGATTCCATATAATTCAATCGTTAATAAATCATTAAGTACAGACAGTGAATATTCAATCAAAAACACATAATAAAAAAAAGAACACATAATTAAAAAATTCACATTATATCTCTAAATCACCCTATGTTTTTAAAAAATATTCCGAAGGGACAGCTCACTAGGGTGAAAAGGAATTGTTCAGAAGATGGGGATTTCTTGGTACAGGCTCAGATTATAAAGAAAAAATTTATTGGAAAAGGGATATTATGAAGAAGCACTAGATTCCATTATTCAGGAATTAGCTATGCAACCTAGAGAAAACTTTTTAGAAGAAGGCCCACTGGTCCCAAATAGGGACAGTCATGAATGGAGCTTCATTTCAAGCTTTCATTCTCAGTACAAAGAAGTGGAAGGCATTTTTGCCGCCCACTGGCATGTGCTGTGCATGGACAAAGTGTTACAATCAGTCCTACCCTGTAGGCCTCAGTTTATTTACAGAAGGGCCCTGAGTTTCTCAGACAAAGTAGTGCGGAAGGTGTTGGACCCTCCGACTAGGCCCCCCACTTTTTGGAATAAGAATGGTTTTTATAGCTGTAGAAGGTGTCGTGCTTGTAAGGACGTAGAGAGGCCGCTAAGAGCGTTGGAGAGTTTTACATCCACCTCCAATAATAAAGAGTTTGCCATCAAAGAGCTCATTACGTGCAACACCTCCTATGTTGTCTATGCTCTCCAATGTCCGTGTGGGCTTATGTATATAGGCCGTACTAAGAGACTTTTAAGAATCAGGAGCGCAGAGCATATAACCAACATAAAAATAGGTTTTAAAGACCACAATGTCTTGCTCCATTTCAAACTAAAGCATAACCAAGACCCCTCTGGCCTCAGGTTCTGGGGCATTGACCATTTAAAACCGAAGTGGAGGGGTTCTAATTTGGTCCGTGACCTGTCTAAGAGAGAGACCCAGTAGATCTTCTTGGCGGATACATTATCGCCAAGAGGGTTGAACGTGGAGTTGGACATTAACTGCTTCATAAGCGATTTTTAATTGTTTGCTATGGGGTAGAGATGATTAGTTTCTTATTAATGCCTAATCTGCTTATATACTTTATGCCGTATACAGTTGAGGTTTGCGCATAGTTTATACGTATAGTCCTATTTTTTATAGTATTTTTTATATAGTAATGTATGTCGTTTTAAGCGTATATTGGTTTTAACTTACCTGATTGGGGTCCTTTTTTAGAAATCAACTGCCCACTATTGGTCTCTTTTTAACTGACTGTATTTAGAGATATAATGTGAATTTTTTTATTATGTGTTTTTTTTTATTATGTGTTTTTGATTGAATATTCACTGTCTGTACTTAATGATTTATTAACGATTGAATTATATGGAATCAGTGATTTGCTCTACGCTATATTTGTATATGGGCCTAATATGCTGCGTTAACATGCAGTGATCATGCTTCATTGATCGCCTGATATGCTGTAGTGTCATGTAGCGATCGTTTTTAGTGATTGCTGCAGTTTGTATATGCATATCGGCGGACTTAATATGATAGATTCAACTTATTTGTTGATTGCATGTGATGATGTATTGTTAGCCCCTATTATAAAAGCATAATGTGTAATGTCATTTTTAACATGTTTTACATTCACTGGCTGATGCTGTTTAGCCTGGGAGTGTATATGCTCGCTTATGCGAGCCAATGTGCAAAGTGGCTATTTGTCTCTCCCCCTCTCCTGTGGAGAAGCCGTCAGTGTGTATCTCGGCCGAGGACCTGCACCTGTCATCACGCCGAACGCTTATCTGATTGGTTAGGGCGGATGGGGCTGGGCAATATAGACCTGTCCATCAGTCGTGTAGGCACGCCCTCTGTTAAAGTCAGGATATGACGAAACGCGTCAGGGCGTGGCCTACACGACGCCGGAAGTGACGCTTGCGCTCCACCACAGCCTGTATCACAACCAGGAAGTTAGAGATCGCTACTTGGGAAGCTGAACCGGCTGAAGTTTACCATGGTGAAGTGCTGTGTCTAATACTTCCTTCTGATGTGCTCTTTTGATTGCAACAATAATGTACGTATAATGTTTGAAGGGGGGTCTTTGTGTGATGTGAAGGGCTTTTAATTAATAAACAGGATTACGCTATGTGCGCTTTTCTTTTTGTTGTCTGGTGATTTGTGAGCCCTGATCGTCTTGGATTCCTCCGGAGGGTTGCTGACAGTGGCCTGTGGCTTGGATCTCTCTTTTCTTGGATGCTTATAGTTATTAGGCTCTGGTGAGTTTAACCCCCTGAGGGGAGTGTGTTCTCACAGGGTGCAAGTGGATGGATCGGTGGAAGGTGCACACTGAATTTCTATACTTCGATCACCTATGAACACTTTCTGAACCACTGTGCTTACTGCCCTTCTCTCTCAAAGGACTATTGTTTGTGAAGTTGGCCACATTTATCCGTTCTAGCTCAACATTAGCGCTGTTTTTAGTGTGTTATTATAGTCATATTTTGCTGATTATGGTATGCCACTATTTATGATGATTTTCCTGCATTTTTAAACGGCTGCTGTTTTAGTCTCATTTGAGTTTTCACTTTTTTGTGACAGCAAATTGGTGTTATCTCTATATATTAACATATTTTTTTCTTTGTTTTATCACTGTTTCGGAACTGCTTGGGTCCCTGGCGCTGAGTGGTGTAGTTTTGGGCCCTTGAATACACCTTTTCACATATATATATATATATATATATATATATATATATATATATATATATATATAAATAGAGAGAGAGAGAGAGAGAGAGAGAGAGAGAGAGAGAGACAGAGAGAGACAGAGAGAGAAGAGAGAGAGAGAGAGTGAGATCTATATATATATATCTATATATATATAGATATATATCTAAATGTATAGAGAAATCTCTATATATGTGTATATAGATATCTCTCTCTCTCTCTCTCTCTCTCTCTCTCTCTCTCTCTCTCTCTCTCTCTCTATATATATATATATATATTAGGGTTGTCCCGATACCGATACTAGTATCGGTATCGGCACCGATACCGAGCATTTGCCCAAGTACTTGTACTCGGGCAAATGCTCCCGATGCTTCCGCCGATACTATGACAGTCAGCGGTAATCGGCGTGTGGGGGAGTTACAAGCTTCCCCCCGCGGCTTTCAGTGGCTTTCAGTGACATACAGCGGTGATCAGTGCTTGTAACTCCCCCTCACGCGATCACCGCTGACTGTCACTGCATCCTCCATGCCCACTCCGTTCCTCTGTCCCCCTCTCCTTCTCTATCACCCTCCGTTCCGTTCCTCTGTCCCCCTCTCCTTCTCTGTCCCCCTCCGTTCCGTTCCTCTGTCCCCCTCTCCTTCTCTGTCCCCCTCCGTTCTGTTCCTCCGTCCCCCTCTCCTTCTCTGTCCCCCTCCTTTCCGTTCCTCTGTCCCCCTCTCCTTCTCTGTCCCCCTCCGCTCCGTTCCTCCGTTCTGCTGTTTCTCTCCGCTCTCCCCTCTGTTCCGCCTTCCCCCTCCTCCTTCCTTTCCGAATGGACAGAGTCAGCTAACTCTGTCCATTCATATAACTGATACATTGTAATCTCCTGTGATTACGATGTGTCAGTTTATGAATGGAGAGGAGCCGCTGTCTTCTCTCCATTCATTCTCAGTGCAGCTGAGGCTGCAGAGAAAGGGACTGGGAAATCTCTATCCTCGGTCTCTTTCTCTGTCTCAAGGGGGAGATATCCGGGGTCTGTTAAGACCCCGGATATCTCACCAAAGCCCCACAACAGGGCTGATAAAAAAAAAAAAAAACATATTGCAAAAATGAATAAAAAAAATATTATTGTAAAAAATAAACATTGTAATTAAAAAAAAAAAAAAATACACAGACACCGTTCACCCCCCCCCCCCCCGAAAAAAAAGAAAGCATTGTTTAAAAAAAAAAAACTGTCACGTGACATTAAAAAAAAAAAAGTATCGGTAATCGGTATCGGCGAGTACTTGAAAAAAAGTATCGGTACTTGTACTCGGTCCTAAAAAAGTGGTATCGGGACAACCCTAAAATATATATATATAGATCTATATATTGATATCTATGTATAAAGGTTTTTTTTTTCTAGTGCTTGGCCAATTGCATGCAACTCATCATCTCATACCTGCTCCAGGAGGTATGGCCACTTTCTGCGGTATTACCTTGTTTCTGGAGAAAGCTGTGACTCGCTATGCCTTGTTTCCATAGTAATCGGAAACAAAGAAAAGGCTTGGCTATTTTGTTACTGCGCATGCGCGGGATTAACAGGACGATTAGGTACTGTGGGCGGAAGCATTTATCACAGCAGACGCGGAAGACCCACAGTACAGATGGCGCCGGCAAAGACAGAAGATAAACGGAGAGAAACAGTAAGAGAAACTTTTTCTAAACCCACAGAGTGATCAATCGTTTGTCATTTATGATGTCTTTTATAATATTTGTAAATTTTAAGTATTTTTTGACGGTTTACTACCACTTTAATGAAAGCTCTACCCCAGATAAGTCCCAAGTGGGAATAAAATCCATGATTTATGGAAACTATATAGCATTGGCACTTACAAAGAACACAAATGCTGTCCAAAAACCTCTGGATTTAAAATGTGAACTTTTGTAATTTTAACTAGAGACGATCATTTAAGTAAAACTACTCACAGAGATTGTACAAATCAGAACTAGTTTGCAAGAACTTGCTTTGGGTAAGTATTAGTGGGTTGACAGGATCTGGATGGCATCCCATTGTTTCCCTTCCTCATATCAATTTCTCCAAATTACTCTTTCTTCCACTCCCACTCACTTTATGTTCTTTCTCTGATGTTGAGCAATGTTCTCTCACAAAGCAGCACATATGGTCCCTTTACTCAGTATTCTAGGCTGGATGGTCAAATGACCATGGTCATGAACAGGCCAGACAGACCCAAGTTATATGCATTGTTTTGAAATCATTGATACTGTCAATTATGTACTGTGAGTTTAACTGCCACTTGGTTTGTAACTGATTGATTTTCCTTGGTTAATGCAACTTTTCCAGAAAGTCTACCAACATCTTAGATCAGCTGGTCTTATCCTGCAATGATTGTTTTGAATGACATGGTATTTTGTTATGGTTTTTAACAAAATACAGTCATATTAAAGAAATATGAATTTGTCAATGATGTATCATAATAAGCAGAGGGTAAAAACTTTAGTTGGGGCATGTTATTGCTGAATTACACTATTGGGGCATTTATTTCTTTTTATGTGGATCCATTGAAAACCATCGCTGTGAACCTCGTATACACCATTTACCCTGGAGTGTGGTAAAAAGAGCATGATTTGCCTTGCATGAGAGTGCTGGCATGTTATTCTGGTGAGTGCACGGTGGTGAGGTGAAAGAAGCACCAAGTTACTCATCATATGACACACATCACTGAGGAATCATCTGTGCGGGACATTTGATTTTCAATTTATCGTCACTATTTTTTGTCACTTACGGCTGGTTTGGAGACTGCTTTCATTCATGAACTGTAGATGAAGTTTTTTACTTTTGCAGCATGAATTGGAAAACTTGCACGTGTTCATTTTTCTAGTTGCTGTCACTTTTATTAATGTATAAGGTCACACTATACATCTGTATGTTTATTTTTAATTTAATTTTATATACATATATATATATATATATTTTTGGTGAGTTATTGTTATTTTAGTGTGTTATACTTAGGTGATTGATTCACCTAAAAGAGGGTATCACCACTATTATATTGAGGTGATTGACTCACGATTAGAGGTTATCACCACGTTTGCACACTGTTCTATTTAGGCAACTCATTGATTATTTAGAGGTTGTCACCATCATTGTACACTGTAAGGTATACACGTTTTTTTGTTTTTGAGCGCCTTCCATTTAGCCTAGGTGTCGGTTTACCATGTTTGTGGTTTATTAACCGATATGTAGGATTAAATATTTTATTAAAAACTTTAGTTATTTAATTTTTTTTACTAGAGCATTCAGTTCAGTGCTTAGTTATATGATACTGCCCCCTGTGTCTTAAACTCTTATGAAAGTGTTGAATAGGTAATAACTTGTAACCAATATAAGACATTATGCCAGCAGCTCAGTGATTCTCTGTTGACTAATGTTATTTTGAATATATATATGCAGGGCAGAGCTGAATATTCACCACTATATGACTGATCTCTCAGAGTAATCTCTTCAGGTGCTGTATTCACATTGTTTAGCGGTCATGCATTAAAAGCAGAAAATTATGGGAGACAGCACAAGCATTATATGTGAAGAGTTACCACATCAGTATCCTGGAAATGGAATGGTGTTATGTGTCCTAGGATTTTTACCAAAGGAAAACATAAGGGGTTGCTTTGGTCAAACAGCTCAGACCAACTATTTTTATGTACAAATGTAAAGCTCAATTCCATGAAACTAAAGGGTTAACTGCAAGGGTAAATTCTTGGGATGTCTAGGGGCAGAGGATTAAGGAGAAAATACACACCTTATTCCTTACTTTAGTGGCCTCCTGCCAGCACTTTCACTAGACCTTCGTGGCTCCTCTGTTAGCTGTGACCAGCTCTACTCTAGCCTCCAAAGTGTACAATATAGGGTTAAAAGAAAAGTAAGGGTTTGTTTTCACCCTTTTATACATACCTGGGTGGATACAGCATGGGTCCAATGCTGCATCTGTCCCCGGCGTCTCTACATTGAGAACCGAGCCATTGAACATCGCCAATGGCTCGATTCTCACAGATCCCCGTGAGGAGAGCTGCTGACTATCAGTCAGCAGCTCTCCTCTTTGCTCCTCCACACTCACTGGAGCACTGAGCTGTGAAGAAGTGGAGAGTGGCCGTCTCAGTCTCTCAGCGGCTCACTGAGACAGGCATCAGTCAGGCACCTGGCGGATCCAGACTTTATTGTCGTGGTGCCTAGACTGATTCCAGTGACGTCAGCAGAGAGCGGACTTCAGACCGCTCGCTGCTGAAAATGGGTCACAGGAGTGCAAGACGAATTGCACTCCTGTGACCCATAGGAGAAGCCCAGCCAAGCTCAGGCTCGACTTCTCCTTTAATGTCCCTGTATTGTATGTGATGATGAGGCTCTGCCCACAGACCAAGGCTTAGGGTGGAGGGGGAGAGCACTGATGCTTACCAGAGCAATGTGTAAAGTGGGGGGGAACCTACAAGGATGTTTTTTTTTTTTTTTTATCTTGATGGAATTGGGCTTTGATTTTAAAAAACACACAGGGACTATATTGTTAGTGTACATATAATACATGCTGCGTATAGAATTTCATTTATACCTCCCAAATCTAGTCTCTAATGTTGCAGTTTTTTTCCATACATAATAAAACCTACCTGACGCAAGTTGTTAAGATTTGCTGTCAGTGTCCACATTCCCACCACCATACAAATTCTCTTTTAAAGGTTATGGATAAGGTACAAAACAACAATAAGAAAACAAAGGAAATTTGGTAACAAACAATGTTCATCACAAGAGAGATAATAGTAGCGTGTACATCATTTCTCTAGCGTGATATTGATCATAAAATAAAAAAATATTGGAGTAAGATAAAACTTTACATCATAAGAAAGAAAACAATCATCCTAAGCCAGTTAATCATTAATTATTGACCTGTGAGTACCAGTTAAACCAGTAGATCCAGTTTTTTTCTGCAGTTTTTAATCTACCATTGCTAGATGCAAACATACAATCATAGGTACCATGGTGTGCACCAAGGTGATTACTTCAGCCCTAGAGAGGGATTCCAGTGTCTTCTAGTGTTGAGCTATTGTTAGCCTGGCAGATGGCAGGATGTGGATGATAAGGCATTGGTACATGGGCGGAAACTCGTCTATACCTATGTTCAATAGAGCAAGAGCTGGTGTAAGGATAACGAAAATCTTAGTGATTTCGGATATTAAATTTGCCACTTCCAAACAAAATGCTGATATCTACATAAACTCCCATAGCACATGAAATAAACTCCATGAAACATCACAGTTCCCCCAAAAAGGGGGGAGATTGTTGGATCCATTTTGTTAGCGAGAGTTGGGGTAATATACCAGCGTAGGGTAATTGTATGGGCGAGTTCCCAGAGGTTGGCAGAGTGAGTCACTTTAAAGGTGGCTTTGAGCGCTTCTAGCCATTGGGAGTCCTGAAAGGTGCACCCTATGTCTAATTCCCATTTCTTGAACGGCAAAAGCTTTCTAAATGAGATTTTGTTCTGTAGAAGGCTTTAGAAAAGTGTGATGCCTTTTAGAGTAGTAGATTCAGTGAATAGGTATCTCCATGGCAAATTGTGTATAGACTTACTTGTGGAGGTGGGAGTTATGTATCAAGCAATGAGTCACGTGAATGTATTTAAAGTAGTCAGAGGTGGAAAGAGCGTAAGAATTTTGTAGTGTGGAAAAGGATTTTAACAGGTTTTGGTTACATAGGTCTGAGACTTGAGTGATACCGTTGTTTATCCACATGTTGAAGGAAGTATTGGGGATAAGGAGGTGAAGCATTGATATAGGGAGGGGTAAGTTAGTCAAAGAGGGACCTAGGGGCACTTTTTGTAGAAAGTGGTGAAAAGCCAGGACCAAGGCGATAAGTGTAGGGGAGATGTTCTTATCCGTGTATTTCTCCCGGGTCACACTGAGCAACCATTTATATAAGTTGTGTCCCGGAATCTGAAGAGCTTAAACATGTTTCCAGAGACTAGTAATATTGGGCAAGAACCAAATTTTAAGTTGCGCCAATATTGTGGTATTGTAATAGTCCCAAAAATCTATATAACCCATGCCCCCAACCGATCTGTGCTTTAGCAGTTTAGCCCAAGAACATCTAGCTTTTTTATTTTACTGCACATAGTGGCTTAATAGGGATTGTAGGGACCCCAATTAAGAGTTCGGAATCAGGATGGGCATAGATCTGAATAGGCACATCAATTGGGGTAATTGGAGCATTTTAATTGTTGCTAATCTTTCTGTCCATGAAAGTGTGTGTTTTGAGGATCAGTCAAGTTCCTGTGAAAGATTATTTTAAAAAGGGGTATAATTGGCCTGAAACAAGGACAAAACTGTTTTAGTTAACTTAATTTCAAGGTAGGTGATGGATTCTTCAGTCCAACCATAGGGATATGTGGCAACAAGAAATTTTTGTTGTGATGGAGGCAACCTCAGATTCAAGATAAAAGATTTGTTTTCATTTACTTTATAATAAGAAATCGCACTAAATTCAGATAGTGTTTGCTGCACTGAAGCCAGCGAAGAAGCAGGGTTGGTTATCATGAGGATGACATCATCTGCAAATAGGTTTATTTTATGCTCCTTGGAGCCTAGCTTAAAGTGGAGGGCCACCCTGAAAAAAAAAATTGCACCAAAAATCCTAAAAAAATTAAAAAAAAACATTTGAAAAAAATTTTTTTTTAAACTTACCTGAACCCTTGTTGCTAGGCAGTCTTCCTAATCTGCCTCTTCCTATTCCGCGGCGCGTCCTGTTCCTCGGTGAGCGGCCCCGTTGCCTTCTGGGAACTGTGTGTGTTCCCAGAAAACCACGGGGTCATTCACAGAGCGCCGCGCCACTCGCGCGTGCGCAGTAGGAAACTGGCAGTGAAGCCACAAGGCTCCACTGCCTGTTTCCCTTAGTTAGGATGGCGGTGCTGGGACCCGAGAGCCGAGGGACGGGTCAGCCTCGGGCGGCCGACATCGCGGGCACCCAGGACAGGTAAGTGTACTTATTTAAAGTCAGCAGCTACAGTGTTTGTAGCTGCTGACTTTAAAAAAAAAAATTTGCTGGCCGGAATCCCGCTTTAAGGCCTGTGATGTATTTATGGAACTAATTTTCTCTACAAATGGTTCCATGAGAGGATTAAAGATAAGAGGGGGAGAGTGGGCACCTTTGTCTGCTGCCATTAGAGATGTTAAACGTTTTAGATAATATGGCTGAGCAATAGACCTGATCAGTGGGACATGAGTATATTGCCATGATTGACGAAAGAATGTGGCTTTGAAAGCCAAATTTTCATAGATTCATGGCCAAGTACAACCAATGCATCCAAAGAAAGGAGCAGAGAAAGCATTTTGTGGTGATCGGCAAAATGAATAATATTAATCATCCATCAGGTGGCATCAGATGTTTGTCACCCCTTTGTAAAGCCAGATTGGTCCGGGTGTATAAGAGTTGAGAGAATATCAATCAGGCGATTAGCAACTACTTTAGCGTACAATTTGAGGTCATGGTTTAGTAATGAGATAGGGCGAAAGTTTTGAGGGGAAGTAGGTTACTTCCCTGGCTTCAGCAGCGTAATAATTAATGTTTGCAACATTTCGTCTGGGAAGGAGGCGGACGAGGCAGCATAGAAAAGTCTTGTTAAGGTGTCGATAATGATGTCACTGAATTGTTTTTAGTATTCTCCTACGAAGCTGCTGGGTCCAGGGGATTTGTTATTTGGAAGGGAGTTAAGAGCTTTGTTTATCTCCGAGTGAGTGAACGAAGAGTTTAAGCGTTCTAGTTTTGAGTCAGTTAGGCTTGGAAGCTGCACTTTATCTAAAAAGGATTGAATGGCAGCATGGTCAGGTTGTGGCATTGAAGCATTGTCTTTTAGATTATGGAGCACACTATAATATGCTCGGAAAGCATCAGCTATTACTTTTTGATTGGTCAGTTTTTCTCATGTAGTTGGGTGGTACAGATGGGGGATATGTGACTTAATACGGTGGCCTTTTATTTGTTGGGCCAAAAGTTTTCCTGCTTTCATTTCAATGTTCATTTTCTCCAGCTGACACTGTATTCTTTTGCCAGTAAATAATGCTTTGAATATGATAATCTGTGATATGGTAAAGGGGTTGAAATCTGAAGTAGTGAATGAATGACATTTTTAACTGAAAACAAAATAACTGGGGTAAAATATATAGGCTATAACATGTGGCACTATATACCAGATTTGCATAGAATGTCACTAAGCATTGTTAACCTGTGAGTTTGACAATGCAGTAACTGGGGAATCGATCTGCCAGGGACCGATCAGCCAGTGTGGATTGTTCAAGTTTGGCTTATTTATTCAATTTATGAGGTGAGAGGCTGGGGGAAACGTTATCACCCACACTAGATGGAGGATGCTAGTTAGATTGTGGCACATGCACTTTACATCGGATGAACTGGTCATGTTTGGATTCAGCACCTTATTTGGATTTTGTTGCACTTTTTAGTACTTTTGCACAGTTTTTGCACAATCACCATCAGTGGTTATTTGTACTGTTTAATCTGCAGCTATTAACTATTATTATTTATATTTATGTTCATTTTAGTTTTAACTTAGTAAGCGCCACAATCTCAATATTTTTCATTTATGCTTAGTGTGTGAACACCTTTTTGTTGGCAGCTACTTTAATTCATTTTAATTTGGATTCACCCGTTGTGATTTGCGCATTAGTAATCCCTATACAATGAATAGCAATGTATTATGAAATCTAGCTAAATGAATACAAATTTGTCAACCTCCTACCCCACACTTAGTATCAATAATTAAATGATTTAGAGAGGATTGACTATATCTACTGTGAAATTGCTGATAGACAAAGCCCTTATCATGGAGTATTAATGCTTAAATAATCCCTAGTGTCCGCACATCCCATTTATGCAATTGGAAATTGGCTTTCAACACCATAAAATGCCACTATTCATCTGCGTACAAATCTAGAACAGAAAAATATTTGTCATTGGAAAAAAGCATGGATGTTGTCCATTAATCTTGAAGGTTTCGCCTGGCAATTTTATCACATTTTCTTAAAAAATCTATACAGATTTAAGGTTAAGTTTTGAATTTAATTGAAGTAACCTTTTGTCCAATCTCACTATAATGAAGTGAAATGCAGTTAAACTCCACTGGGGCCATTAATCTGAAACACACTATTAAAACAACTGGAGAAAGATTTTTTAATAAACAGTGTGAACTCAGGCCCATGTGGAAATGTAATTTAAACGGAGTTAGTTTCTTAGCTCAACTGTTTATTAAATCGCCATCACAAGCGCAGAAAGCTTAAGACACCTCTTTTTCAGACTGGGGCTGCTATGAAATTTATAGCATTTGTAATGTCCAGCCTAAAAAAAAGTTTAATAACATTTAAAAATACTTTGTGACTGGGCTATAAACTAACTGAGCAATTACTTTCAGTAATTTATACAGGATGGCACACTGAACATATTCTGAGAGTAAAATGTAGAAAATAACTCTACCATAATAAAGAACAAGACCAACTAAAAGGACTAAAGGTTTTATCAATTTTTTATTGCGTTGTGACTGCAAGGGACCATAAATATATGCTACATTAATAGAGTTTTAAGTCAAGGT
This sequence comes from Aquarana catesbeiana, assembly GCF_042186555.1. Classification (NCBI taxonomy): domain Eukaryota; kingdom Metazoa; phylum Chordata; class Amphibia; order Anura; family Ranidae; genus Aquarana; species Aquarana catesbeiana. Next base: position 808,109,866 of record NC_133324.1, read on the forward strand.
TCATAAGAAGAAAAGGAATGAAGAAAGCATGCTGTGGCAGTGACCCTAAACGAATAGTTTATCATTTCCTGAAGACTTTGGTTTTATGAGCTAACCAGAACAAAAGGAAAAAGAGAATAAAAAACTGCAGTGACCCAAACCCAAATAAATATCGGATTTTACAACAGAGAGGACTTAGTAATGTTCACATTAAAGAGCTCCTGTGACACACTTGATTTTAGACGTATGACAAGAAGACAACATATTGTGAAGCCTGTAGCTACAGTTTTGTAGCATTAACAGGGGTGATATTTGTGGGGATGCTTTGAAGAAAATCTATGCTTTGTCCTAAATAGGCAAAGCAATAGGTTTGCTTTAACCCTTTCCCCAGCTCCTATTCCCAGAAATATATACTTAGCTTTATTCAAGATCAGTACTTGCTCTGCATGTGATGAATCTGGTGCACATGCATACCTCCCAACGTTCTGAGATGGGAACAAAGGACACCTATTAGCAAAAGTATGTAGTTATAGGACTCCCCCCCCCCCCAGCCACACCCCTTAACTGCTTCCGGACCGCCCACGGCACATTTACTGCGGCAGGGCGGCCTGGCTGCGCGAAACAATGTACCTGTATATTGTTCCAGCTGCCTGGAATGGGGCGCACTCGCGCAATGTCAGCGACCTGTGATTGGACACGGTGGGAGCCAATCAGGGGATCCGGCAGCCACAATGGCCACTGGCCACCCACGATCATTTGGGGGAATGACAGAACTGCGGTCTGCCTATGTAAACAAGAGAGGAAGAGAGAGATCTGCGTCAGGAACACTGATCTCTCTCTTTGTCTAGTGTCAGCATCCCCCACACAGTTAGAAAGCACACAAGCCCCTGATGTTAGTCCCTTCCCTGCCAGTGTCATTTATAATGTGACAGTGCATTTTTTTTAGCACTGATCACTGTATTGGTGTCACTGGTCCACAAAAAATGTCACTTAATATCCAATTTGTCAGCCGCAATGTCGCAGTCCTGCTAAAAATCGCTGATCGCAATTACTAATAAAGAAAAAGTCCCTAAATCTATCCCAAAGTTTGTAGAAACGATAACTTTTACGCAAACCAATCAATATACGGTAATTCGGATTTTTTTACCAAAAATATATAGCAGAATACAAATTGGCCTAAATTGATAAAGAAATAAAATTTTTTTACATATTTTTATTGGATTTGTTTCAAAGCAGAAAGTAAAAAATATTGTTTTTTTTTTTAAATTGTTGCTTTACAAAGAAAATCAAAATTGATGTCCTTTTTTCCCACTAATAGAGCTTCTTTTGATGCTATTTGATCAGCGCTGCGTTTTTTATTTTTTGCGCTAAAATCTTTGTTTATAGCGCAAAAAATAAGAACCGCAGAGGTGATCAAATACCACCAAAAGAAGCTCTATTTGTGGGAAAAAAAGACATCAATTTTGTTTGGGTACAACATTGCACGACCGTGCAATTGTCAGTTAAAGTAACGCAGTGCCGTATCGCAAAAAATGTCCTGGATATTAAGGAGGTAAATCCTTCCAGGGCTGAAGTGGTTAAAGGAGAATTATACAAAAAAATGATAGATATGCTGCGGTGGGGTGGCTGCTCTGTACCAGATCATGTACCCAGTACGTGATCTGACACTTCCAGGTCTGGGGCCTGTGCACATGCCACCGGCGACACACTCCTGCTATGATCACACACCGCGGGAGCCCAGAGGTGGGTACAGCGGACTCGATGTCCACTGGCACCCACCAATTACACCGGACACAGGCAGAATGTAAACAAGGCAGATTGCCATTCTGTCAGAAGGGAAGGTATTGATCCTGTGTTTCTGCAAAGCAGGAACATGGATCTTTCCCTTCCCCTAGTCAAAGCACCTTCCACACAGGGAGTAAGCACAACCTAGGCACACAGTTAATCCTTTGATCACCCCTGATGTTAACCCCTTCCCAACCAGTGTCATTAGTACAGTGACAGTGCATGTTTTTTAGCACTGATCACTGTTTTATTGTCACTGGTCCCTAAAAAGTGTCAACAGTGTCAGTCGGGTGTCTTGTTTGTCTTCCGCAATATTGCAGTCCCACTATAAGTCGGTGATCGCCACCATTACTAGTAATAAAAAAATGTTTAAAATATCCCATAGTTTGTAGAACTAATAACTTTTGCACAAAGCAATCAATATATGCTTATTGGGATTTTGTTTACCAAAAATATGTAGCAGAATATATATTGGTCTAAATTGATGAAGAAATTTGATTTTTTTACATTTTTGTATTGGGTATGGTTTATAGCAGAAAGTAAAAAATATAGTTTTTTTTTTTTCTTCAAAAACGTTGATCTTTTTTTTTTCTTTTGTTTATAGCGGAAAAAAAAACCCAGAAGTTATCAAATATCACCAAAAGAAAGCTCTGTTTATATTTGGGAAAAAAGGCCAAAAACTATATTTGGGTACAGTGTCGCACAACCGCGCAATTCTCAGTTAAAATAACTGAGCGCCGTATCGCAAAAAAATGGCCTGGTCATGAAGGGGGGTAAACCAGGGGTCAAGTGGTTAAACCCACAAGTGTGGGTAATACCACTACTATTCTTTTATATTGGCTTTTGAAATTGACAAATGCAGCAATTTAGAAACTGGATGAAAGGTTCAGCACTGAGAAACACTTTTTTAACCACTTCAATACCAGGCACTTTCCACCCTTTCTGCCCAGGCCAATTTTCAGCTTTTAGTGCTGTCACTTTTAAATGACAATTGTATAGTCATGCTACACTGTACTCAAACAAAATTTTTATAATTTTGTTCCCACAAATAGAGCTTTCTTTTAGTGATATTTGATCACCTCTGCTTTTTTTTTTTTTTTTTTTTTTTTTGCTAAACAAATAAAAAAAGTCCTAAAATTTTGAAAAAAAAAATTTTTCTTTGTTTCTGTTATAAAATGTTGTAAATAAGTATGTTTTCTCCTTCACTTATGGGCACTGATGAGGCTGCACTGATGGGCACTGATAAGGCGGCACTGATGGGCACTGATGAGGTGGCACTGATGGGCACTGATAGGAGGCACTGATATGCAGCACTGATGGGCACTGATAAGCGGCACTGATATGCAACACTGATGGGCATTGATAGGCAGTACTGATGGGCACTCATAGGTGGCACTGATGGGCACTGATGTGCACTGATAGGCGACACTGATGGGTACTGAAAGGCTGCACTGATGGGTACTTATGCGTGGCACTGATAGGAGGCACTGATAGGCACCACTGATGGGCACTGATGGGCTCTGATAGGTGCCACTGATGGACACTGATGGGTGGCACTGATGGACACTGATAGATGGCACTGATAGGCATCGCTGATGGCACTGGCACTGGCAGACATTGATGATGGGCACTGATTGGCATCATGTCAGGGCACTGACGTTCGCCGGCTGTTATCCTGAAAGACATCATATGATCAGGATAACTGAACCACCGCCTGGCCATCATTCTGCTAAAGGCTGGGCGGGAAGTGGTTAAAGATAAAAGTGCACTTTATATACAACTATATAGATGAGACCAAAATGAGGGACAAATAAGGTGGATAGAGGGACAAAGGGACTTTGTTCCATATCAGGGACAGTTCCTCAAAATCAGGGACAGTTGGGAGCTATGCACGTGAACAGCACAGTCATGGAGGAGTCCATAGGTCTGTGTGAGCTACGCCAGTAACACATAGCTTACACAGAACTTTTTTTTTACTCTCAGCAGCTGGATGAAGTATCAGAAAGTACAGTATATGTGTAAGAGTAGTTTGTCTGCATTGGACTGCATGAACAAAGAATCGATTCACTCATGTGTAGTTTAAAAAAAAGTGCAATCTGTGTTTCGCTACCCCAGAACAGAAACTACATTTTTTTAAGAGCTCAGATGCAAGGGCTCCTTTGCTAAATCACCATGGACTTTCCAGAACTGTGAAGCATTTTCCTTTGAAGTAAAGTCAGGCACATGTATTGTGCTGAGCATGTGCATTGTCTGGTCCATTGAATTGAAGGTAAGCATAGTCTCTACCTAAGAAATGCGAATGCAAGACATATTGCATACAGATGCATTTCTGTGCTGACAGATTAATAAGATGACAATCTCTTTGCTAAGCTTAGTGAATCATGGTATTACATAATAAAATCCACTACTTGTAATAGCTCAAATGATAGCCATAAGTTGTCTTTGGTCAGGAAGCTCGTACACACAAAGCTTTAGCAGTCTGATAAGGTAGCTTTAATATTTTGTAGTCCTTTGCTAAATTTCTTTTGCTCATCCCTCAGGATAGTTATCCAAATAATGGTGTTTCTCTTATCTGTAGTGCTTGTTCCATTTCCATAGACACATCTGTTAAGTTCACAATGACAGAGATATGTATTTTGGGTTTTTACATGCAAGTTGCTTTTTTCTGAAAAAAGCAATTAAAAGCATTTCAAACATTCTAACACAATATTGTAAAGCTCATCCACCTTACCAACCGCTCAGTGTCTGCTACTCCTTTCTGTCATTCCCTCCATTGGCTTCCACTCATGCAACAAATTCAATTCAAAATACTAACAACAACTCACAAAGCCATCCACAACTCAGCACCCAGCTACATCACTAGCCTAGTCTCAAAATACCAACCTAATTGTTCTCTTCATTCCTCCCAAGACCTCCTGTTCTCTAGCTCCCTTGTCACCTCCTCCCATGCTCGACTCCAGGACTTTTCCAGAGCCTCTCCCAGCCTATGGAACTCCCTACCCCAATCTCTTCGATTATCTCCTATTCTGTTTGCTTTTAGAGGATCCCTAAGAACCCCCCTCTTCTGAGAACCCTATCCTGCCCACACCTAACAACTGTACTTTTATTTTCTCCATCAGCTCATCCCCCACAGTTATTACTTTTTGTATCACTTGACCCTCCCTCCTAGATTGTAAGCTCTAATGAGCAAGGCCCTCTGATTCCTCCTCCTTGAATTGTATTGTAACTGTACAGTCTGCCCTCGTGTTGCAAACTGCCCTCGTGTTGCAAACTGTTGGCGCTATATAAATTTTGTATAATAATAATAAAGCTGCATGAAGTCATAAAGTTTTCTGCATTAGGCCTACAAACCACAAATCCTTAAAAAAAATACATTTATTATTTATTTTGTTTCAAATTTTGAAATGAATACCCCAAAAAATTAAATATGTATTTAAAAAGCTCAAATCAAACGTACATCTTTTTGCTGAGGCCTTTTCCCCTAAAAATGTTTGCAATTCAAAAAATAGGATTTTTATAACAGCTTATCTGTAAAAATCCTTTTCTTGGAAGTACATAATGGGACACAGAGCACCACAGTAATAATTACAGACAGGGAGTCCCCTTCCCTATATAACACCTACCACACAGGGAGTACCTCAGTTTTTGTAAGCTTTTATAAAAATCCTATTTTCTTTTTCGTACATCAGGGGACACAGAGCACCACAGTGATAACTGTGGATGTCCCAAAGCAATGCCATCTGAGGGGAGGGAGACACAAAAAAAACAATGCAGACTGCTGTCAGACGTGAGGACCTATACTGCTACCTGCAGAACACTGCGCCCGAAGGCAGCATCCTCCTGTTGACTTACATCCACCTGGTAGAATTTCGTGAATGTGTGTACTGATGACCATGTTGCGGCACTGCAAACCTGTGCCATGGAGGCTTGGTGATGAACTGCCCAAGAAGCACTAACTGTCCTGGTAGAGTGTGCCCTAGGGCGAAAAGGCGGAATTTTCCCTTTTAAATCATAGGCCTGAATAATGACCCGATGGATCCACCTAGAAATAGTTGATTTTGATGCTGTTTGCCCCTTTCTGGGACCTTCTGGTAGCACAAACAAAGCATCAGTTTTCCGTATCTGAGCTGTTGCTTCCAGATAGAATTTAACAGACCATATTGGCCCCATAAAGAATGAGGAAGGACATCTGGTTACAAAGGATGGGGAGATGGCAAAGGTATTGAATTTATTCTTCTCCTCAGACTTCACGAGTGAATCGGGGGGCTTCAGTAACCAAAACTGCAGTGTTTATCCTCATGACACAACACAGGAAGCACCTACATGGTTAACAGAGGACGGAATTAAAATTAGACTTGAGAAACTTAACATTAATAAATCACCGGGACCAGATGACTTGCATCCGAGGATACTTAGGGAACTCAGTCAGGTGATTGCCAGACCGTTGTTCCTAATTTTTACAGACAGTCTATTGACTGGAATGGTACCAGCTGATTGGAGAAAAGCACCTATATTTAAAAAGGGCCCAAAAAACATCCCTGGGAATTACAGACCAGTTAGCCTAACATCAATAGTATGTAAACTCTTGGAGGGGATGATAAGGGACTATATACAAGATTTTAGTAATAAGAATGATATCATTAGCAGTAATCAGCATGGATTCATGAAGAATCATTCTTGCCAAACCAATCTATTAACCTTCTATGAGGAGGTGAGTTGCCAGCTAGATAAAGGAAGGCCCGTAGACGTGGTGTATCTGGATTTTGCAAAAGCATTTGACACAGTTCCCCATAAACGTTTACTGTACAAAATAAGGTGCATTGGCATGGACCATAGGGTGAGTACATGGATTGAAAACTGGCTACAAGGACGTGTTCAGAGGGTGGTGATAAATGGGGAGTACTCAGAATGGTCAGGGGTGGGTAGTGGGGTTCCCCAGGGTTCTGTGCTGGGACCAATCCTATTTAATTTGTTCATAAACGACCTGGAGGATGGGATAAACAGTTCAATTTCTGTATTTGCAGACGATACTAAGCTAGGCAGGGCAATAACTTCTCCGCAGGATGTGGAAATCTTGCAAAAAGACCTGAACAAATTAATGGGGTGGGCGACTACATGGCAAATGAGGTTCAATGTAGAAAAATGTAAAATAATGCATTTGCGTGGCAAAAATCTGAATGCAATCTATACACTGGGGGGAGAACCTCTGGGGGAATCTAGGATGGAAAAGGACCTGGGGGTGCTAGTAGATGATAGGCTCAGCAATGGCATGCAATGCCAAGCTGCTGCTAATAAAGCAAACAGAATATTGGCATGCATTAAAAGAGGGATCAACTCCAGAGATAAAACGATAATTCTCCCGCTCTACAAGACTCTGGTCCGGCCGCACCTGGAGTATGCTGTCCAGTTCTGGGCACCAGTCCTCAGGAGGGACGTACTGGAAATGGAGCGAGTACAAAGAAGGGCAACAAAGCTAATAAAGGGTCTGGAGGATCTTAGTTATGAGGAAAGGTTGCGAGCACTGAACTTATTCTCTCTGGAGAAGAGACGCTTGAGAGGGGATATGATTTCAATTTACAAATACTGTACTGGTGACCCCACAATAGGGATAAAACTTTTTCGCAGAAGAAAGTTTAATAAGACTCGTGGCCACTCATTACAATTGGAAGAAAAGAGGTTTAACCTTAAACTACGTAGAGGGTTCTTTACTGTAAGAGCGGCAAGGATGTGGAATTCCCTTCCACATGCGGTGGTCTCAGCGGGGAGCATTGATAGCTTCAAGAAACTATTAGATAATCACCTGAATGACCGCAATATACAGGGGTATGTAATGTAATACTGACACATAATCACACACATAGGTTGGACTTGATGGACTTGTGTCTTTTTTCAACCTCACATACTATGTAACTATGTAACTATGTAACTGCTCTTACCACGTCAAGGGAGTGTAGTAAATTTTCCTCTGCAGAACGTGGTTCTGGAAAAAATGAAGGTAGAGAAATATCCTGGTCCACATGAAAACTGGATACTACCTTAGGTAAAAAGGATGGGTGAGGACGTAAGACCACCTTATATTTATGAATAATCAAGTATGGCTCTTTACAAGAGAAGGCTGCTAACTCAGAATCTCTCCTTGCGAAGGTTATTGCCACTAAAAATACCAATTTCTTTGTCACAAGGACCAATGGGAGTATCACATATTGGTTCAAAAGGAGGTTCCTGAAGGACTGACAAGACCAGGTTCAAATCCCATGGACACAGAGGTGATCTGACCAGAGGATTTGTACGCGATATTCCCTGAATAAAGGCCCAAACTAAAGAATGAGAATCGAGAGGTTTTTGGAAAAAACTGACAAAGCTGAGACTTGACCCTTGATAGTACTCCTGGCTAGTTTCATCTCTACTCCTGATTGCAGGAAGGATAGAATTCTACTTATGACATACTAGCGAGGATGCCAACCCCTACTCTCGCACCAGGAGATGTAGGCCTTCCAGACCCTATAGTAGATAGCTCTAGAGGCTGGTCTTCTTGCATTAATCAGGGTAGTTATTACTGGACTTAAAAGCCCACAATGCTCTAGAATGAGGGTCTCAACAGCCAAAATGTCAAATTTAGCATTTGTAAGGCAGAATGGAGCACTGGCCCTTGCAAAAGCAAATCTGGGTGGGACGGGAGAGTCCAAGGATCCCCTACTGCCATTCTCACGATTTCCGCATACCAGGATCTCCTAGACCAAGCCGGAGCCACTAGGATTACAAGTTTCCGTTCCCCTTTTAATCTGCGTAGGAGATGCGGGAGCAAGCAAACTGGAAGAAATGCATAGATCAGATAAAGTTGATCCCAAGGAGTTACTAAGGCATCTGTTCTGCAAGCTAGCGGATCCCTAGTCCTTGACACAAAATTGTCCAACTTTTTGTTGAACCTGGATGCCAACAGGTCAATGCCCCACCTTTGGCATATGGCCCGAAAGACGTCGGGGTGCAAAGACCATTCTCCTGGGAGCAACTGTTGGTGACTTAAGAAGTCTTATATAAAATCATACAATACAGCGCTCGCAAATATATATAATATGTGATGTCAAAAGAAAAAAGAAATTTTGTTGCAGCTGCAGAATGAAAGTACTGTACTTTAGTGATAAATAACCAAGTGAACTGCGCTAGCAACTGTATATAAATAAAATGTACCACAACAAAAATAACAATGGTGAATATGAAAGTGTCACAAATGGTGAAAAAAATGTGTTAAAGACCTGGACATGCACCCCGCGCAACACACCCAATTTGGTGTGAGAATGCACAGGAGTGCACTACCAGAACCACAAGACCTTCAATATATGTGATAAACCAATTATTGTGCCTATTACTGTACAATGAATGGCAACGGGAACGTATAAATCTGCGCTCCCTAAGTGAAAACTTTCACTACAATAAAAAACAATTGGTGTGCATATTTGGACAAATAATATATAAAAATATGAAAAATATCAATTATCATAACACTCATGTAAGAACGGAAAATGAATACACTCTCAAAAAAATATTAATGATATATATAATCAAAGACCGACTTATGGAGCGATCCTCTCAGGAAATGCAGGTGGAATAGTGAAATCATGGAATGTCACCAATAACAAACAGAAAAAACGTAACTAATGGTTAAAACCCCTTCATGGGAGAAGCAATAGGCAGACTTCCAGCTTTTTCATCCTTATGATCACACAGGGCTGATGGTATAACAATGTTGAAATTGCTTGAAAGGGACCACAAAGCTCGCATCCCACCAAAAGAGAAAGGAGAAGCACATAGCATAAAACCTTAGGGTACCAAGGGGTCACCTGCGCATAAAAGCGCTACTCACGGGACCGGTATGCAGAGCAGGCAATCAGATAATTTGGTCGGTTCGCCGCTCTCCGGCGTGCGTTCCACCAACACCAGGAAGTGATGTCACTGGTAGCAAATCAGACAGACGTGGACAGGATATTGCGTCGACGCGTTTCGCCCCTCCCCCAGGGCGTTATCAAAGACTCAGCACCCCGCCCACGTAGAGACTCATTTATATTGTGCTCAATGAGTGACAGCCATTTTCGGCCAATGGGTGAAAAACACCCATTACTTCCTCTATCATCACATCCTGTTTGCAATCAAAACTTTAATCAGTGGCTGGAGACAAACATCTCCGGTAAACAGATAGATGCTTGTATGTGCCATCAGAATATCTAGACAGATGAAGAAGCTAACCAATACATATTGGATGTCTGATTCCCTAATAATATTCAACCATAAAAACAATTGTTTAATACATTATAAAATAAAATGTTGATAAAAATATATATTAAAAAAATAATAATGAATTAAAATAAAAATATCTATGTGCAAAAAACACATACATATAAATAATATATATAAATAAGAATTACAAATTCCTTAGATATAACTCTATTCTTTGCTGATTGCTGGACCACACATTCATAAATATGACATGGAAAAATCACAACAATCACAATTCATATTTAGTGGCAATCAATAGCAATATACACGGACAAGAAAACACAAATTAAATGGGAAGAAACAAACATAAATAAAAATAAAAATAAAAATAAAAATAAAAATAAAAATAAGAATAAAAATAAAAATAAAAATAAAAAATAAAAATAAAAATAAAAGTAAAATAAAAATAAAAATAAAAATAAAAAAGAAAATAAATATAAATAAAAATAAAAATAAAAATAAAAATATGAATAAAAATAAAAATAAAAATAAAAATAAAAATAAAAATGAAAATAAAATAAAAATAAAAATAAATAAAAATAAAAATAAAAATAAAAATAAAAATAAAAATGAATCAAATGAACTAACAAATAAAATAGAAAATACTTTTCAGAACGCTACCAATTAGATAGAAAACAATTAAGGTCTAGCTCAATATTCAAGCCCAGGGGGTTCAGTGTGCGTAATCTATGTATCCACTGGGTCTCATTTTGTGAAATATTTTGCCTAAGGTTAGATCCTCGCCAGTGTTCTTCAACCCTGTCAATCCCACAGAAAGTGAGTAGGCTGGGATCTTGATTGTGGAAAAGCCTAAAATGATTGGACAGACCATGAAACTTATACCCCTTCTTAATCCTATTTACATGTTCATTAAGTCTTATGCCTAATTGTCTGGTGGTTCTTCCTACGTATTGGAGATTACAAGGACAAGACAAAAGGTAGGTAACATGTGTTGTGCTGCAGGTTATGAATTTTTTAATTGCATAAGATCTACCATCTACCAGGGAACTAAAATGGGTGGTTTTCCGTTTACGAAATTTAGATGTCCTGCACATTCCACACCTACCACAACTATAGAACCCAACACTGTCTAGAAAGGTAAATATCTTCCTGGGGGGGATCTATAACATTATGTGCTAGCTGAAGCCTCAATGTGGGTGGTTTGGTGTAAATGAAATTGGGCTGTTTTGGCAACACCTTCCTGAGGTCATTATCCTGATGAAGGAGGGGCCAATGCCTCTTAACGATTTTCTCTAGATCCCGATACTGTCTATTAAATCCTGTAACAAAAGATAAACTGAAATTTTCCCGTTCGTCTTTTGCTTTGGACTTAAACAGATCATTCCTATTTAATTCCCCAACTGTTTGTTTGATCCTCTCTAAATTCTCTAGACTGTAGCCTTTTTCTTGAAATCTTTTCAAAATAATATTAGCTTGCAAGTTGTAGTCTCTTAGATTGCTGCAGTTTCTTCTAATCCTAAGTAGCTGACTTTTAGGGATACCTCCTAACCATCTTGGATGGTGGAAGCTTGTCAGGGGGAGTAGCGCTTTTATGCGCAGGTGACCCCTTGGTACCCTAAGGTTTTATGCTATGTGCTTCTCCTTTCTCTTTTGGTGGGATGCGAGCTTTGTGGTCCCTTTCAAGCAATTTCAACATTGTTATACCATCAGCCCTGTGTGATCATAAGGATGAAAAAGCTGGAAGTCTGCCTATTGCTTCTCCCATGAAGGGGTTTTAACCATTAGTTACGTTTTTTCTGTTTGTTATTGGTGACATTCCATGATTTCACTATTCCACCTGCATTTCCTGAGAGGATCGCTCCATAAGTCGGTCTTTGATTATATATATCATTAATATTTTTTTGAGAGTGTATTCATTTTCCGTTCTTACATGAGTGTTATGATAATTGATATTTTTCATATTTTTATATATTATTTGTCCAAATATGCACACCAATTGTTTTTTATTGTAGTGAAAGTTTTCACTTAGGGAGCGCAGATTTATACGTTCCCGTTGCCATTCATTGTACAGTAATAGGCACAATAATTGGTTTATCACATATATTGAAGGTCTTGTGGTTCTGGTAGTGCACTCCTGTGCATTCTCACACCAAATTGGGTGTGTTGCGCGGGGTGCATGTCCAGGTCTTTAACACATTTTTTTCACCATTTGTGACACTTTCATATTCACCATTGTTATTTTTGTTGTGGTACATTTTATTTATATACAGTTGCTAGCGCAGTTCACTTGGTTATTTATGACTTAAGAAGTCTGCCTGCCAATTTTCCACTCCTGGGATAAACACTGCAGATAGGCAGGGCACATGCTCTTCTGCCCAAAATAGAATATGGTTTACCTCTCTCTGGGCAGCACAGCTTCTGGTACTGCCTTAATGATTGATATAGGCTACTGCCGTGGCATTGTCGGACTGAACTCGGACAGGACAGTTTCGTAGTCTGTCTGTCAAGGCCTTCAGGGCCAGATGTGCTGTCCGAATTTCTAGAATGTTGATGGCTAGGAACCTTTCGGAATCTGACCATTTCCCATGGACAGTGTCTTTTTCCAAGACTGCTCCCCAGCCCAAGCGGCTGGCATCAGTCGTCACTATCTTCCAAGTGATGGGTATGAAGGTCTTCCCTTTCTGCAAATTTTTGGCTGACAACCACCAATTGAGACTTTGACGAACACTTGGAGTCAAACCTATTGGACAATCCAAATCCTGGTTTTTCCTGCTCCAGGCAACCAGGATACTGTTTTGCAGAAACCTTGAATGAAATTGGGCATAGGGAACCACCTTGAATGAGGCTACCATCTTCCCTAACAACCTCATGCAAAGGTGGACGGAAGGCCTCTCCTTTGTCCTGACCGAGAGCACCAGTTCACTTATGGTGCAAACCTTTGCCTGGGGTAAAAACACTTTCTTGTGGGTAGTAGCTATGACTAAACCCAGGTACTCCAATCTTTTTAATGGTTGTAAGGACAATTTTTCTAGGTTGAGAACTCAACCTAAATGTTCCAGATATCTGACCATGCTTATCACATGCTGATCTAGCCCTCCTACAGACTGATCTATCAGCAGCAGGTCATCCAGGTACACCACCACTGTTATACCCTGGGCTCTCAATCTTGCCAAAAGTGGAGCCAAGACCTTTGTAAACACCCGAGGTGCCGCTGTTCTACTGCGAATCGCAGGAATCTTTGATGAGCGAGAAATATTGGAACATGGAGATATGCATCTTTGATGTCTATTGATGCTAGAAGTTCTCCTCCCTGAAGGGTGGATATTACTGAGCGAATTGTTTCCATGCGAAACAAACTAATGTTTTGGAATTGGTTGAGACCTTTGAGATCTAAAATGGGTCTGACACTTCCATTTGGTTTCGGCACCGTAAAGAGGTTTGAATAAAACCCCAACTTCTGTTCTCTTAAGGGAGTCTCTATGATCACCCCCTGAGATAGCAGCCTGTCTAGTGCCTGAAATAAGGACTTTCTTTTTATTGAGTCTTTGGGAACGCTCGATCTTAGAAAGCGAGACGGTGGAAATTGCTGAAACTCTAGTTTGTACCCCAGAGACACTGTGGAGATGACCCACTTGTTCTGGATTTCCTCCCACCAGACTCCTGAGAACTACCAGAGCCTTCCCCCCACTCAATCGAGTGGGGGCGCCTCTTCATAAGGAGGCCTTGGGACTCTGCTTTGTAGACTTCTTCCCCCAGGGCTTTTTCTGGCCCTGCGTTTGGTTCTGAGGCCTTCCTCTTAGAGTTGACAGTGGAGGCCATCGTAACTGTCTGGAGGCCGTTACCCCTGGAACTGGAGAGGCAGAACGTTTGAAAGAGAAACACTTACTCTTCCTTTTTACTGGAAGAAGGGTATTTTTTCCATCAGATATCTTCTGGATATATTTATCCAAGTCATCCCCAAATAATCATTCCCCATGAAAGGGAAAACCAGTCAGAAGTTTCTTACAAGGCAACTCTGCTGACCAATGCTTAAGCCACAAAATCCTGCGCATATGAATTAACAGAAGGGCAAGGCGAGACGCCTGATGAATAGAATCTTTAATAGCGTCAATTGCAAAACAAAAGGCCCTGGGAAATTCTGCCAAATCCGGGACCTCTTCCCCTTTGATGACTTGTTTTATCTAGTCATTAAGAGATTGACAGATGCGGATTGCTGCTACTGCAGGCTGTGCAACTGCACTAGCCAATGAAAATGAGGCTTTAAGCAATGTCTCCAGCCTCTTATCTGCTGAATCCTTAACACCTGAATATTGTCTACTGGACAAGTAAGACTCTTTTATTCAGAGAAGAAACAGCCACATCTACTGCTGGCAAACTCCATTTTTTAGTAAATTTCTCCTCCATATGATAAAACTGAGAGAATATTTTAGGAGGATTAAAATGCCTATCTGGATGATCCCAGTCAGCATAAATAAGCTGTTCCAGCAACTAGTGCATAGGAAAAGCACATGAACCCTGAGGAGGCTTCATTGAAGAAAGGGGAGAAAGGTGCTTCAGCCGTCTCTGCTAAGGGTAATTTATAACAAAAACGCACTGTTTCAGTGAGTGATTGAACTAACAACCTTTGCGACTGTGAAGCTGAAACTGAATCCTCTGGGATAGAGTCCTCAAATGAGGAACCATCCTCCTGCCTCTCTAGTGGGCCCCCCAGCAGCACATCTGAATCCTCTACCCAATCCTGATCCGCTAATACCAAGTCCAGGGCAGAGGAATGGGATCTTTTGCGTTTCCTCCCAGCCTGGGAGGAGTATACAAGCAAACTAGCTATCTTTCCTTCCAAACCAGCCAGGGCTGTAGTCAAATCATCTTTAGTGACATAGGCAGAGGCTGGAGTGTTGAAGGTAGCTCCAATGCCTGATGGTTCCAATAGCTCAGCCTGCTCAGCCGCTTCAGGACTTTCAGGAGAGAATGATACTGTGGAGGCATGACTAGGGTGCTCAGACCCTGACCGCTGCACTTTTGTGCTCCTTTTCCCTGATTTTGTCCCTCTCTTTTAGGAATACATAGTCCTAAGCACACAGCAGAGGTACTATTACCATGCATCTATTGCTGAGCTCAGTCTTAGCAGTGGTTAATATGTTTAATATCAGTGTCAGCAAGATGCTAAGTAGATGCGTCTGAATTGCCTGTAGCCAATCACCCAGTGCTTACATGACCTTGGACTGTGCCTGTGCCCCTCCTTCAACCAGCACTCTGTACACGGCAATGGCTTATACGAAGCTGCCGGTCCGCGCCAGCGCCGTGAGAAAGTGTGCACACCGGTCCACGTGTACACTGAAGGCGCCTGAGCCCCGTCCCCTTGTGACAACCTCTCAATCCAAAAACTGTGAAGGAGGAGAACGCTTTGCGCATGCGCGTGCGGCAGTACACAACGGCAATCGCGGGGGGAAGGGGGAAGGGGGTGAGTATACTGATGTCTGGATTCTCCCCCCTTCTCCCCCCTATGAGTAACTGCTGACAGGAGCCTAGGAAGCAGACCCCTCAACAGGTACTGCTTGACACAGCTATCCATAGGGACTAGCATGAGATGTTTAACATGTCAATAACACCCTCTAGTCTTTGAAAATACAAATACAGGCAAGACAACATTTACTCAAAAGAAGTTCCAGGATCTTCCTAACTTACCATTCTGGCCTCGGGGTACAAACTGGAATACTCACAGTGACCCAATCTTCACCCATCATGGGTTGGCAGGTTGGAGTCATGCCAGACCTTTTAATGTAGGGTCCACTGCCTTGGACCCGTATAGCGCCCTGCCAGAACAAAACCTGTGGTATGGGAATGTGATCAAGGCGCTGGATCCCAGGGCCCAGCTCTCTTAAAGAGAAGCATTACGGGCAAAACCTTGTTCTTCCTTACCATGGCTCAGGTACCATCCACCTTAGCCTTTGATTGTGGCCTTTGAATGGATCCGATTGTGCAGCTCCTTGACCCTGCAGGCTTTTCCAGGGAGCTTCTTTAGCACAGATCTTAACCAACACCTTAGACACTGGCGAAAAAACTGAGGTACTCCCTGTTCGGGAAGGGTTACATAGGGAGGTTGACTTCCTGTCTGTAATTATGCCAGTGTCCATCACCTGAAGGTGGTGTATAACCCATACAGTTATTACTGTGGTGCTCTGTGTCCCGTGATGTACGAAAATGAAAACTATATTTAGAGCTCATGCAGATGGGCATTGTTGTCTGTACTTGACATATATATATATATATATATATATATAACTCTTATTAAATGCAGGTCACCAAAATCCCATCGACTTTATTTAAGCAGTACAGCTGACAGTTCAGAGGCTGCATTTGACGGGCTTAACATTTTGCTGTGTTTCTTTAGATGCATAATGTCAGATGCAATTTAACTGCAGGCAAAGCAGGTCAAACCCTGGTTTTTTGTCATTCAAACACATGCATTTGTGTTTGAAAAGCATACCTATCAGCATGACCCCTAATTCCTTTGTTGTTTATACATGCCCTTGCCATTAACAGGCATCTCCAAGTGGAAGATTTGAAAATATGGGGATCTGTACATAGCTCAGCAGCATTATAGAGATGTCAGTGGTGGGTCTGGGCACAGACACAACATGGCACACAACATGGCATACAACATGGCATCTACTGACCCCAGTGATCTTAAATCTGGAAAGGCCCAAAATAATGTTATGCTGTTTAGGACAATGGGGTGCAGGAGTAAGGCCGGCCATACACAGAGCAAATTCCTTTCCTGCAACCAGGTTGCAGGAAAGAATTCCACTCGATTTCCCCATCAACACAGATGGACCATTGTCTTCTCATAATGGGGGCATGGGATGGTGGGGGAAGCTGTCCCCGCCCAGAGAAGACAATGATTATTGCTAGCGGCTATAGCAGCCACTAGCAATAATCTCAGGTAAAACCCAGCATGCTGGTTGTACCCAAGTTGATTGATCAATCAACTTTGTACATTTAGCCTTTAGAGGCGATATCGTCTGTCCTCTAGCTGTGCCTGGAGACGAGTGAGGGGAAGATGGCGCCCACTCGTCTCCATGACACTGCAAAACGTCACTTCTGCCCATACGTCTTAAAGGCATATTTTTTTCAATGTCATTTTTTTAAATGACTTTTTTTTTATTGCATTTTAGTGTAAATATGAGATCTGAGGTCTTTTTGACCCCAGATCTCATATTTAAGAGGACCTTTCATACTTTTTTCTATTATAAGGGATGTTTACATTCCTTGTAATAGGAATAAAAGTGACACATTTTTTTTTTTTTAAAACAGTGTAAAAATAAATAAAATCATATAAAATAAATAAGAAAAATATAAAAAAAAAATTTTACATGCCCCATCCCAACGAGCTTGCGCGCAGAAGCGAACGCATACGTGAGTAGCGCCCGCATATGAAAACAGTGGTCAAACCTAGGGATGAGCCGAACACAGGCAAAAAATTTGTTCGAACACGCGAACACCGTTAAAGTCTATGGGACACGAACATGAATAATCAAAAGTGCTCATTTTAAAGGCTTATATGCAAGTTATTGTCATAAAAAGTGTTTGGAGACTTGTGTCCTGCCCCAGGGGACATGGATCAATGCAAAAAAAAGTTTTAAAAACTGAAGTTTTTTCGGGAGCAGTGGTTTTAATAATGCTTAAAGTGAAACAATAAAAGTGTAATATCCCTTTAAATTTCGTACCTGGGAGGTGTCTATAGTATGCCTGTAAAGGGGCGCATGTTTCCCGTGTTTAGAACAGTCTGACAGCAAAATGACATTTCAAAGGAAAAAAAGTAATTTAAACTACTCGGGGCTATATCATGGAGGGCGTGACCGGATGCTGAGGTGAGGGAAAGCGCTGTGGCCGGACCTAGCCCTCGCCCCTCGCTCCTACTCCTGACATGAGGACATAGCGTGGCCTGAAGGAGACGCCGGAGAGGGGGAACGCCCGGAGTGCTCGGAAGCTGCTGCGGTTGTGGCACGCCGCCTTACAGGGAGCTGCGTTGGGTTACTGGCACGGAGCTCTCCCGAGAGTGGTATCAGTGGCGCCTATCCCAGTGAGAGAGGGAGGCGCTGACACCCAGGATCGAGCAGAGGTGCTGGAGAGCCCCCGACAGAACCAAGCAGTAGAAGATCCTGTCCGCAGCGTTGGAGGGGTGAGTAGGCTGTTTCTTGCATACTCACCCGCAGCACACCATAACGCAAATGTCCATTGGGAAAAAGCATCTACAGCTGCTAATCCAGTGGGGGAAGGAGGCACACAGATCCAGGAGACTAGTATCGTGTTGAGAACAGCGGGACCCTGTCGATATGACGAGGAAGAAGGCGATGGAGGACGGGCCAGCTCAGGAAGGGATAGGGGCCCCCGGACCCCGCGGCACCAAGGAGAAGGGGAACCAAGTGGCTGCCAAGCTGGAGCGCTTTGCGAACACTCCAAACCAAACCCGTAAAAAGGCCAGCAGTACAGGGGGAGGTCAGCATCAAGCTGGCCACCCTGGGAGGAGAAGTCAGACCCAGGAAAACGGGACTTTGGCAGTTATACCATCAGCGGGCCCGGCAGCAAGCGGGGTCCCGGAAAGGCAACCGGTCTCGGGTGCGGAGGGGGCAACAGGGGGAGGTCAGTTTGGTCTGTTAAATGAGAAGGAGCCATCCCTGAATGACATCCTTCTGGCTGTAAATAATTGCAAGCAATCAATCAATGACTTGTCTGAGCAATTCAAGGGCATTAGGGATGAACTGCTTGGTGTTAAAGGGGAGGTGCGCGCAGTTTGTACCCGGACAGCTCTTGAGGAGAGGTTTAGTCAAATGGAGGATGATGTGTATCCACTAAGACAAGAAGTAGTACTCATGAAAACCCAATTGAAGGACTGTTTGCAGAAAATGGACAGTATGGAAAACAGGTTGCGTAGAGAAAATTTGAGGGTACTGGGGCTCCCAGAGGGATGTGAGGGAAATAATCCCATCAAATTTATGGAAGACTGGCTGAGGGAGAAATTTAGCAAGGACTCATTTTCAAACACCTTCGCTATCGAGCGTGCACATAGGATAGCCCCCAGGACCCCAGCTCTAGGGGGTCACCCCAGGCCCCTTATTTTTAAGCTTTTATGTTTCCGGGACAAGGTCACCATCCTGCAGAAAGCAAGAGAGTTAAGAAATATTCAGCACAATGGAGCAAGGATCTCAATATTTCCAGATTTCTCCCCCGAGCTGCAGAGACAAAGAGCTAAATTCAGAGAGTGTAAACAGAAGCTTCAACAATTGAGAATTAATTATGCGCTATTGTATCCGGCACGGTTGCGTATCTCAGCTCTGGGGGAGGTCAGGTTTTTTTCTACCCCTAATGAAGTGTCAACTTGGCTAGAAAAGAATGAAGAAAGAATAAAGCGGGTAGAAGGAATTTAGGCATTTCGGGACTTTTGCTTGCTTGGCCTCCTTTTTTGATATTGATGATGAAGCAATCTGGGAGTGGAGTGGAGCGGGGGGGGGGGGTTATATATAAATACACCTATAGAGGTATTTGCACAAATCACACGCACACTAACATACACAATTCTTTACCTTTTTTGTTTCTTCTTTAGGGGACAGTTCCCCTCCTACTAGGTTTGGCGGCACGGCTTTCTTTTAGCCTCAAATGGTTTTGAAGGTCACAATAGAAGCTCGAGGGTTAGGCCCAAAATTGGGCACAGGGGTATCGAGTAGATGGGGGGGGTTGGTGGGAGGGGGGAGTGGGATGGGGGTGGTTTGGGACGTAGGGGTGCACAATGAGGGAAGAGTGGAGGGGAGTGTGGATATGGATGGATGTGTGTTGGTTCAGCTTGCTATAGCAAAGGGATCCAAAATAGGTAGGGTGATATTTAGCATTCACAAAAAGAGGTGGTTTGAATTAATAGGAGGCCAGAGAGTTGCAAAGGCATTAGGCCCAAAGGTTCATGAGCATTGAAAGAATGTGTAATAAAACCTCGGTTCTGAAAAAACGGGTTAACATATGCTCATGGAATGTAAGGGGGATAAAAGACAGCCTTAAAAAACAGGCAATCTTTTCAATAGCCAATAAGGGGAAAGTCAAAATACTCTGCCTGCAGGAGACCCATCTGGTAAAAGATACAATTAAAACCTTAGATAACAAGCAATTTCGGATACAGTATCACTCCACTCACTCATCCTATTCAAGAGGGGTGAGTGTATTGATAAGCTCAGGCCTGGCCTTCTCCTGCAGTCAGAGTAGGGTGGACGAACATGGACGGTATATCTTTCTCTCCTGCCTAATAGAAAATAAGAGATATGTTCTGGCCAATGTTTATATCCCTCCCCCGTTTAGCATGGCAATATTGGATGACTTAGCTAGTTTCATAGTGGATTCCCCAGGGACCCCGGTCATAGTGGTTGGTGATTTTAATATGACGATGAATAATAGTATAGATAGGTTCCCACCGAAAAGTAGAACTGGAGGGGCCCCCAAGAGCCCTCTTCTGCAATACTGCGACGAAATAGGGTTGGTGGATATCTGGAGGAGGAGGCACCCCGGGGAGAGGCAATATTCATGCCACTCCAGGACTCATGCCACCTTATCCAGAATCGAGCTTGTCCTGGGAAACGAGGAAGCATTAAACGCAGTGGAGGAAATAGTTTATGAGCCAAGAGGAATCTCGGACCACACGCCAGTTATCACTGTTGTAAAGGTGGAGGAGCACCGTAGCAGAGATAGCTGGAAAGTTAACCCCTTCTGGCTCAAGCTCATTGGAGAGGAGGAGAAAATGATGGAGGGGCTGATGGAGTTCATTAAAATAAATCTAGGATCGGCCTCATTGGGGGTAGTATGGGACTCCCTGAAGGCATATATCCGGGGAGCCCTAATTCAGAAAATTGCATATACCAAAAAACAGTCACAAACAGAAGAACTAGGGGCCAAAGAGAGAGTAAGAATGGCGGAGGCGCAGTATGTGGAGACACCATCCCCAGCCAGCTATGAGTTCTGGGTGGGGAGGCAGGATGAGTACAGTAGGGTACTCCGGGAGAGGATGGAAAAGAATAGATTATTTCAGAGGCGGAACTTTTTTGATGAAGGAGAGCGAGTTGGGAAAGCTCTGTCTCTGATTATCATAGCAAACAGCCCCTTGAGTACCGTACCAGCAATTGAGGGTAGGGAAGGAGTAATTAAAAAAAACACCCCCAACATACTAGGCGAATTTATGACATATTTTGAGAACTTATATAGCTCTTCTAAAACAAACATGGAGGGGGAAATGCAGGGTTTCTTTGAGGGGTTGAGGATAACTCCATTATCAAATGAGGACCGGGAAATGTTGGATGCCCCATTGACTCTCAAAGAATTGCAAAGGGCAGTGGGAGACATGGCGGGCCAAAAGTCACCGGGCCCCGATGGGCTGCCCATAGAGATATTCAAAAAATATGGGGAGGTACTACTACCCCTACTCTTGGAGGTGTTTAATGGAGCCAGGGAGGATAAGATTTTGCCTTCCTCTATGTCAGAAGCTATTGTAATAATCTTGTTGAAAGAAGGGAAGAACCCAATAGATATGACCTCATATAGGCCCATCTCGCTATTATGTCCAGACGTGAAGATCCTGGCAAAAGTATTGGCCGCTAGGCTGAATAAGATAATTTCCAAACTAATACATATAGACCAGACCGGGTTTATCCCGGATAGATCTACAAGCACGAACATAAGACGGGTGTACCTAAACATGCAAATACCCATAGAAAATAGCGGCAAGAGAGCAGTTCTTTCGTTAGACGCAGCCAAGGCCTTCGACTCCCTCGAATGGCATTACTTGTGGAAGGTGCTGGCGGAATATCAGTTTGGCTCTGGGTTTGTCCAATGGCTAAGCTTATTATATAATAGCCCGAGGGCCAAGGTTAAAATTAATGGCCAGTGCTCAGAGTGGTTCCAGCTGAGCAGGGGAACGAGACAGGGGTGTCCTTTTTCCCCCCTGCTCTTCGCCCTGGCAATTGAGCCCTTGGCTGTTGCTTTGAGGATGGTACAGGGGGTACAGGGGTTTAAAAGAAGGAGAGGGGTGGACAAAGTGGCTATGTACGCAGACGATATCCTGTTGTTCCTGGCAGACATGCAGGACTCTTTGAAAACAGCTATGGGGATAGTTGAGGAATTTGGTGTCTTCTCCGGGCTACTGGTTAACTGGGAGAAATCAGTGATTTTACCAATAGACCCTCTGAATGAACCCCTCCCACACCAAGCATCCCAAGTTAAAATAGTCAGCCAAATGAAATACCTGGGCATTAATATAACTAGAGATCCAGGACAGTACATATCCGGAAACCTGGTTCCACTCATGAAAAAACTGAGGCAGAAATGCTGGGTGAGGGGTCGCCTGCCCCTCTCGGTTGCCGGACTCTGCAACTTGATGAAGATGGTCTGGTTACCCCAAATTTTATATGTTTTGCAGAACTCCCCTGTGTGGTTCTCTAGGCACTGGTTTAAAAAAATGGACAGCGTGTTCAGAGAGCTAATTTGGAAAAAGGGGGTGGCTAGGATCGGTTTGCAGACGTTGCGACAGCCAGAGGTGAAGGGCGGCCTGGCGGTACCGGACCCACAAGGTTATTTTTTAGCATCCCAACTGCAACATGTGGGAGGTAGTAATAGGGTAGGGGATGAAGGAGTAGGTGGCAGTGTTTTGCTGAATGACACCAGGCACGATACAATTGCAGAGGCGTTAGAGGCAGACTCATTCGGTACCAAATGTCCCACTACCCGGATGATGGTCAAGGCTTGGGTACAGGTCAAAAAAACTCTGGGTTACACTGGCTTTGCGGAATTTTCCCCTCTTTGGGATAATAATAACCTCAACGAGCTTAAAAAAATGGGATGCTTTGAAGAATGGGACCGCCAGGGTATCCACTGCTTGGCACAGGTATATAGGGCAGGAAGGTTAAAATCTTTTCAAGAGCTGGTGGAGGAGTATGCGATCTCCAACAGGTCATTCTACAGATACTTACGAATCAGGCATGCCCTAGAGGCACAATTTGGGAAGGAAGCGCCAGTGTGGTGCGAAATGGCCTCTTTGAGAAAGCTGATTGACGCGAGCTCTACGAAGGGACTAATCTCTGACATTTATGGATGCCTGAAGGCATCAGCCCAGGAGGGCATGGTGGAAAATAAAAATAGGACTAAATGGGAGAGAGACGTGGGAGTGCTGTCTGACGATCAATGGGAGTATGTCCTATCGCTCTTTCTCCTTCACAGATGATTTCTCACTTTTACTTAGCCTATAGGGCATTTTATACACCATTGAAACTATTTAAGTGGGGTAAGAGGCCCGACTCAAAGTGCCAAAGATGCGGAGGGGGGTATGGAGATTTGATTCACATTTTGGCGATGCCCCAAGTTACATAGATATTGGAAAGAGCTTGTGGAAAAGATAAACTTGGTATTTGGGACGTCACTGAGGTTAGAGGCAAAGGAGTGCTTGCTGGGACTGACAGAGGACAAAGTGGCTTCAAAGGACATACAGACAGCAAGGGTTAGATGCCTGTTTCAGGGTAAAAAGCTTATCGCACGGCACTGGCAGAGAAAGGAGGCACCGACGGTTTCAGAGTGGGTGAATGCAGTAAGGGAGGTGATTAACAGAGAAAAGTACATATATAAGAAGAGGGGTAACTATAAGAAATTTGACAAAATATGGAAATCATGGCTGGATCAGGATAGGGTCGGAATGGAAGGGGGGGTGGGATGAGGGTGGTACAGGGAGGGATTGGTTCAAAAGATGTATGGCGAGATGCATGGTGGGGGGGTTTGCTGGGGGGTGGGGTGGGGTCGGGGGGTTGGGAGGGGGGGTGGGGGAGTAAACGGGGGGAAAAAAGAAGAAACTCTGTTTGAAGTTCACTGTTTACGGGTATCTTGAACTGGTACACATTGGAATTAAAATAATGTATGGATAAGAGGATGGTATTAATGTGTCCCTGCTCATGGTGGTGTTCTCTGTTCCTTTTATTCTTGTCTGTTGTAATGAAAACATTTTTCAAATAAAAAGATTTAAAAAAAAAAAAAACTACTTGCGGCTATTAATGAATTGCCGGTCCGACAATGCACATAAAAGTTCATTGATAAAAACAGCATGGGAATTCCCCACAGGGGAACCCCGAACCAAAATTTAAAAAAAAAATGATGTGGGGGGTTCCCCTAAATTCCATACCAGGCCCTTCAGGTCTGGTATGGATATTAAGGGGAACCCCGGCCAAAATTAAAAAAAAAAAAATGGCTTGGGTCCCCCTCAAAATCTATACCAGACCAGCATTTAAATAAAGGAATTGTCAAAAACTGTCTCTTGTCATTTTTAACATTTTTGACACTTTTTTAGTAAAAAGGTAAGGGTACAAGTACCTCCTTACCATTTCACACAGGGGGAGGGCCGGGATCTGGGGGTCCCCTTGTTAAAGGGGGCTTCCAGATTCCGATAAGCCCCCGCCCGCAGATCCCCACAACCACCGGCCAGGGTTCTGGGGATGAGGCCCTTGTCCTCATCAACATGGGGACAAGGTGTTTTGGGGGGCTACCCCAGAGCACCCTCCCAATGTTGAGGACATGTGGCCTGGTACGGTTCAGGAGGGGAGGGGCACTCTCTCGTCCCCCCCTCTTTTTCTGCGGCCTGCCAGGTTGCGTGCTCGGATAAGGGTTTGGTATGGATTTTTGGGGGGACCCCACACCTTTTTTTTTTAATTTTGGCACGGGGTTCCACTTAAAATCCATACCAGATCTGAAGGGTCTGGTATAGATTTTGAGGGGGACCCCACGCCATTTTTTTTTCTAATTTTGGCCGGGGTTTCCCTTAATATCCATACCAGATTTGAAGGGCCTGGTATGGAATTTAGGGGAACCCCCACGTCATTATTTTTTTTTTTAATTTTGGTTCGGGGTTCCCATGCCGTTTTTATCAATGAACTTTTATGTGTATTGTCGGACCGGCAATTCATTAATAGCCGCGAGTATTTTGAATGACTTTTTTCCTTTGAAATGTCATTTTGCTGTCAGACTGTTCTAAACATGGGAAACATGCACCCCTTTACAGGCATACTATAGACACCCCCCAGGTACAAAATTTAAAGGGATATTACACTTTTATTGCTTCACTTTTTGCATTATTAAAATCACTGCTCCCGAAAAAACGGCTGTTTTTAAAACTTTGTTTTGCATTGATCCTTGTCCCCTGGGGCAGGACCCAGGTTCCCAAACACTTTTTATGACAATACCATGAATATAAGCCTTTAAAATTAGCACTTTTGATTTCTCGCATAGACTTTTAAAGGGTGTTCCGTGGCATTCGAATTTGCCGCGAACACCCCAAATTGTTCGCTGTTCGGCGAACTTGCGAACAGCCGATGTTCGAGTCGAACATGAGTTCGACTCGAACTCAAAGCTCATCCCTAGTCAAACCACACATTTGAGGTATCACCACGATCGGTAGAGCGAGAGCAATAATTCTAGCCCTAGACCTCTTCTGTAACGCAAAACATGCAACCTGTAGAATTTTTTAAACGTCGCCTATGGAGATTTTTGAGAGTAGAAGTTTGACGCCATTCCACGAGTGGGCGCAATTTTGAAGCGTGACATGTTGGGTATCAATCTACTTGGCGTAACATTATCTTTCACAATATAAAAAAATTGGGCTAACTTTACTGTTGTCTTATTTTTTTGTTCAAAAAAGTGAATTTTTTCCAAAAAAAGCACGCTTGTAAGACCACTGCGCAAATACGGTATGAAAAAAAGTATTGCAATGACCACCATTTTATTCTCTAGGGTGTTAGAAAAAAGCAATATATAATGTTTGGGGGTTCTAAGTAATTTTCTAGCAAAAAAAACAGTTTTAAACATGTAAGCACCTAAATTCCAAAACGAGGCTGGTCCTTAAGTGGTTAAAATGTACATGGCTTAGCTAGTAGGAACTACACAAAGGTTTTCTTAAACGCTTGCTGACCGTATAACTTACATATACGAAGGCAAGGCTGCTCTGCTGCACAGGATCATGTACCTAGCATGTGATCCTGCACTTCCGTGTATGGGGCGCACACCGGCGGCGGCCCACTCCCGCTATGATTATACACAGTGGGAGCTGATCGGCGGTGCTTCAGTACAGAGGCAGAACAGTGATCTGCCTATGTAAACAAGGCATATTGCCATTCTGTCAATACAGAGGTCATGGATCCTGTGTTTCTGTAAAGCAGAAACATTGATCTATGCCTTCCACTAGCAAAAGCACCTCCCCCACTACACCGAAACACCATGTCACGTACCTGACGGTAGAGCCTGATATGCAGAGGACGGCCTCTCTTACACCTCTGACTCAAGGCCCCCCAATAGAGCAGACAGGAGGCGCGGGAGTGCAGAGTAGCATGAGTGCCTGATGGGTTGCAGACCGTGGGACTGGAAGCAGCTGCGGGTGGAACGGTAGTTCAGTGGGATTCTCTGGATAGTAGAGAAGGCAGGTACAGGCAGGTCGGGTCATACACTGGTGGGCACGTCAGGAGCAGGTTCGGAGGCAAAAGCGTAGTCGGGATACAGGCCACGTCGGTGATGGGCTGGCAGTGAAGTAGTCGAGGCAGCAGGAAGGTGCGGTGGTCAAACAAGCCGGGTCAGATGCAGGCAGCAAACAGGAGCATCAGAGGTGAGCCAGGTCCGATAACAGGTACAGGTATCAGATACAGGCAAACAGGAACACACAGGAACACTGTAGAAGGGACAGCACCGGGTCTGGGCACTGGCTGAGTTTAAATAGCCTGTTGCGCACCAAAAGCTATCACAGGGTGCGCATGCGCACGTCAGCACACGCCGGTGCACTGGCATTCTGACTGGGGAAACAGCATTTTGAGTGCTGGCATGCCCTTCTTGACAATGCGCGTGTGCGCGCATATGCTCGCACGGGCGCACACAAATGCACTGGAGGTGTTCTGACAGGGGCTGAGGTCACAGGTCGTCTTCTTCGGCCGCCATCTTGAGTACTGGCTAGCCTTTCCTGACACACCATCTAGGCACACATTTAACCCTTTGATCACCCCTGATGTTAACCCCTTTCCTGTCAGTGTCACAGTGACAGTGCATATATTTAGCACTGATCACTGTATTAGTGCCACTGGTCCCCAAAAAAGTGTCAAAAGTGTCAGTTAGCATTTGATTTGTCTGCCACAATATTGCAGTCCCACTATAAGTCGCTGATTGCCGCCATTACTAGTAAATTAATAAATAAATAAATGAAAATAATAAAAATATCCCATAGTTTGTAGATACAATACCTTTCGCGCAAACCAATCAATATATGCTTATGGGGACTTTTTTTTTTTACCAAAAATAAGTAGCAGAATACATATTGGCCTAAATTTATGAAGAAATTTGATTTTTTTTAAATTGTGGGGTTTTTTTTGTTTATTGCGCAAAAAATAAAAACCACAGAGGTGATATAATACCACCAAACGAAAGCTGTGTGGGAAAAAAATGACACCACCATGCATTTGTCAGTTAAAGTAACGCACTTGAAATCTTCCAGAGGTCAAGTGGTTAAACACATAATTCTTAACTATATGTATATGCCTCATTCCCAAGATACGAATAAGCCTACAATCACATTTTTCCTTCCTGCTGCAGATATTAACTGTGCAATGTGCTAATTAGTTGCCTAATTACACTTTATGATAGTGTAATCAACAACTGATCAGAAGATTGAGCAGTTAGAATCTGCACCACCCATTGGCCAGAAGGGAGGAGCATGCAAAGGGATGCAGGGACATTTTTCTTTTGCAGTATGCTCACTCATGGCAGTATAGTGACTGACGCCAGCCTTAAAGATCAAGCCTACACATGATAAATAGCAAAAAATGATTAATGGCAGCGAAAGCTACTAACTGTGAGAGGCGGGTAAACAACAATACAGATCAGGAGGAGAAGGGATTGATGATGACTGAGGTAATTTAGATAGGAAATAAAAGATGGCTCAAAATAGCTGCTGCAGCTTAACGGAGTTATATTGTAGAGGCGCAAGTTTGCAGGGAATTGAGAGTAATCCATTTCAACACATGAGAGGACTTGCTACAAGTGTGGGGAAAAGGGTAAGGCTGA
This sequence comes from Aquarana catesbeiana, assembly GCF_042186555.1. Taxonomy (NCBI): domain Eukaryota; kingdom Metazoa; phylum Chordata; class Amphibia; order Anura; family Ranidae; genus Aquarana; species Aquarana catesbeiana. The sequence continues at coordinate 808,137,970 of NC_133324.1, forward strand.
GTTCATCTTTATGTCTCTTACACAGTAATAAAACAACAACCTCAAATACTGTTTTTACAATCAATAAAAATAGAATGTACCTAATGCAGCTGTTGGTATTGATTTATAAATAACATTATAGTTAACACAGACACTGTTTCAACTGCCGTAGTCACTTATGTACGCAAGGGCTATACAGATTCTCAACTAAGTAAATACAGCAGCCCATTTGCCATGCAGATGCTGTGAAACCTTCTGCTGTATTATGTTCTGTGTAATCTGTGCCATCGATTCAGAAAGTAAATAGAAGGTAATAAGAAAATCAATTTTCTGTGCTGATTGAATTTGAATGCAGTCACTTGATCCACTCTACAAGCGATGCCCACTTATGAAAATCGAGAGACTTCTACTTTCTTGCTGGGAGTTTGCTGAAGCTTTAAATCTTCCTTCGAAGATACTTGGGAGAGCAGCTGGAGGTGGTAACGCAGCTGAGGAGAAAGAATCATTAGTTGACACAAACTACCAAGGAATGTCCTACTTTCCGACTCCATTTCACAGGAACCTGCCGAGCATGGTGCGTCTTCAAATTCAAAGTCTGCTAGAAATAACTTATAAAAAAACATACTTATTGTTACATAATGCAGTAAGAGCTACCAGACTTTATACTTTTCCTTATGAGTGGTGATGTGCAGTGTGATATAAAATATATGAGGAAGCAGATGCACGTTCTGAAGCAAATGATAAGCCTTTGTACTGGCAGACTACAGATCATTGTTGAAACCTGGAAAAAAAAAGATAAAGAATTGTAACTTAAGGCCTTTAGTTATCTTCCAGCTTCTCCATGGGGACAGAAATGGAAAGAAAACCTAACCGCTTAAATTTAAGATAATATTTTTCAAAAACATTGTAATCAATGTGTCTAATCTTTGATAGTTACTTAAAAATCTATCATTGAAATACATTAGAGGCATTTTGCTTGTTTCTTGCAGCAGTGGAAGAACAGCAGGTTCAAAAACGATTACAGAGAAGAAGTTTGATCCATGAATGCCAAACAGACAGCATGACCTACAGTATATGCAAGAACAAACTGAAAAAGGTATTTTTATATATAAAAAAGGTAGGGTTGATAGGCAAAGTCTTGTTTACTGTGACAATCGATCAAATGTAAATGTTAACTAACCTCAAGGTGGATAACTACATCTGTATTCATAATGTTATAATGATGTATTTGTTCCTAAGCCTGTTCCCACCAGTCATACTCTCATACATGCTGTTGCTGGACAGGTGGACTTAAATGCCAAGAAGCCACATATATGTGTCCATGGGGAATGGCTTTTCTGTGCTGAGAGTACACTCACTACATGCTCCCAGCACAGTAACTAAGATGTCATGGGCAGCTCCCGTTGCGATCAGAAGCTTCTAATCATATGAGCACTGTGACAGCCAATCACAGTGGTCACAAGATCTGAAAGCCCACCTCCTTCCAGCTTTAAGATCCTCTTAAAGGGCCAGAGGTGGCAGCGGCAAAGGTTTAAAAGATAAGGTCACTAACCTTTCAGGGCTCCTTCTCCCCATGGTGAGCATTCTCATGTAGATACTTACTTGAAATGTGTGTAAACTCTTATGCCCCGTACACACGATTGGACATTGATCGGACATTCAAACAACAAAATCCATGGATTTTTCCCGACGGATGTTGGCTCAAACTTTTTTGTCTACACACGGTCGCACAAAGTTGTCGGAATTTCCAATCACCCAGAACGTGGTCACGTACACCACGTACGACGAGACTATAAAAGGACAGTTCAGAACCAAGCGCGGCACCCTTTGGGCTCCTTCTGCTAATCTCGTGTTAGTAAAAGTGAGAGACGATTCGCGCTTTTTCAGACTCGTGGTTTTCAGATCGTATTTCTGCTGTTCAGTTTGTGCTTGTGGGTTTGTATCTGGTCTTCAGTGCGTGCAGCGTGTTACCCTTGACTCTGTCATTGTGTTCTTGTTCGTTCGTTACTCATTTTCAGGTCGCTCTTCACAGGCCTTGCTGTTCTTCAGTGAGTTCTGTTACTTCGTTCTGAGCAGCCGACCGTTTTCTAGCCATGTTGCGTGTACGTACTCATCGTAGAGTTCGTGCTGTGCGGGGGCTTGGTGTTGGGGTCCTTACTTTGACACAAGCCCAGTCCATGAACAGGGTGGGGAGGAGTTCATGGACCAAAAATTGGTTGCTCCAGCGTGAGCAGTTCTGTTATATGCCTTTGCTCCGTGAAATCTGTGAGAATAATCCTGACGATTTCAGGATCTTTCTCAGGATGACAGACCCCGTATTTCACTGTTTGTTGGCTTTGCTGACCCCCTATATCAGCAGGCAGGATACCTGCATGAGGCAAGCCATCACTCCGGAGCAGAGGCTAGTCGCCACCCTGAGGTACTTGGCGATGGGGAGAAGCCTGCGGGACCTCAAGTTCTCGACAGGCATCTACCCCCAGGCTCTGGGGATCATTATCCCGGAGACCTGTTCTGCCACCGTTGAGGTCCTGCAGAAGGAGTATATGAAGGTAAGATTTTTATCCTTTAACATCACATTTTATTGTATAGGATGTTTGATAATATATTGTATTTCTTTCCTCATTCCCTAATTACCATGATTGTAATATGCTGTGAATGTCCCCTTTGTTCTCATGCATGCTGTCATTTTTTTATATATTTTTTTTGTCCTTCATACATATTTGTCTTCACTTAACTCCCCAGCATGCTCTCCTGGCCCTATATTTACCTAGTGTAGTCACTTAACAAAGTATTTTGTCAGCTCCATAGTAGTGCTTTACCCTAAATACCCCCTAAAATGTTTAAAATTGTGATTTGTGCTTTAAATTCAGGCAGAGTGCCAGAGTTTTTTTTTTTAGGTCCCAAAATCATTTGGAACCCTCACTCCCCCAGCTGCTAACTCAGCTGATACCAATCCTCTATCTGCTGACTTTGCCAAACCCATACACACTATACCCACCTCTTTTGTGGTCAGATTTCTGGACGAATTCCCCAAAGCATGAAGTGCAAGGGCCTGCCTGAAAACTTTCAAATGTTACTTTTTTAAGTTTCTGTATCCTATTATTATCTTGATAGGTAATAGCAGAATGTAAAAATGTGCTAAAATGTGTACAGTGTGTATTTATCTCTTTGTATTATTACACTTCTTCCCTGTCCAGTGGGCTGCCAATAGTGTAAGTAAGGAGGGGCTGGCCAAAGTAATACACATTATTTAGGCATTCATCTCTCAATGAAGTGGAGAGGGTTACCTGACCAAAACATCTCCCCCCCCCATAAAATTTATAAAATGGCCCATGAGAAGGGGAGGAGGAATCTGATAGGTGAACCTTATACCTTTGTCTTTAAATACTCCCTAAAATAAATGTAATACTGATGTTGGCCAAGAATGCTTGTGTCTAATCTGCTTTCCATGTTTATGTGCAAAATTATTAATTTTATTTTCTTGTGTGACTCCACAGTTTCCTTCTAACCCACAGGAATGGCAGACTGTGGCCTCCCACTTTGCCCAGTGGTGGGACTTTCCTAACTGCGATGGGGCAATTGATGGGAAACACGTCCACATCGTCCCACCACCCAACTCGGGGTCATACTATTACAACTACAAGGGGTTCAATAGTATTGTGATGTTGGCGGTGGTATCGGCTACTTACGAGTTCCTGTATGTGGACGTGGGGAAGAATGGCCAGATGTCAAATGGTGGAGTCATCATCCAGACGGAGTTCTACAGGCATCTCCAGAATGGCAGCTTGGGCTTGCCACCTCCAGAAGACAATGCGGAAGGACTCCCATTCGTCTTCATTGCAGATGAAGCGTTTGCGCTGGGGGACCATCTTATGCGGCCATTCCCTATGAGGACCCTCACCCCGGACCAGAGGGTTTTTAATTACCGGCTGGCCAGAGCCAGAAGAGTGGTGGAGAACACATTTGGAATAATGGCCAGCTGGTTCCGCCTATTTCTTACACCCATACACATGGCGGAGTATAAACTGAATCACATCATCCTGGCTTGCTGTGTTCTCCACAACTTTTTAAGGAGAAATTCTGTGAACTATGCTGCCTCAGTTGGGCCTGAATCCGTAATTATTAATCACAATGAATCAACCCTGATGACGCTTGAAGCTGGCCGTCCTGGCTTGCCCCCCCCTGAGTGCCCATGAGGTCCGTCTAAGATACATGGAATACTTTGCGGGTAGGGGGGCCATCAATATGCCAGACAATGTCTGAGACATTTTTTAAATAAAAAACAAATTTTAACTACTAAAATATTTGCTGACATTTACTGCCTGTGTTTCTTTTAGCTGACCCTGACTGAAATTTGGGGAGTCCTGAAAATAGCATGATTGTGCAACATTAGAAAGCATTGTTGGGTGTTATTTACTAAAAGCAAAGACACTTTGCACTAAAAGTGCATTTGAGACTGCACTGAAACTGCACTTGTAGTGCAAAGTTGATTTGCCCTTAGGAAATAACCCCCATTGTCACTGAAAAAAACAATTTTACCACACAAAAAGTTTAGGAGCATTGAAAGAAGAAGCCACACATTGTTGATTATCAATCTTTTTAATACAAGCACAATCACATGTGCATTTATAAAAGGTTTTTAAAACAAACCAACATGTTTGTTGTATAACAATTTTTTGGGTCACATTAATAAAAGTAGAAATGTCCATTTAAGGTAAAACAGGCATGTTTAAAATCAACAAGAAATACACAAATCTGGAACTTACAAAGTTCAACTTTGTTAGAAATTGAAGGCAATATCAGACATGAGTATTTATAAACTGTGTTTGATATTGCGTTCAGCAGATGGGGTGAAGTCACCCCTGGAAAAGCCAAATTTTGAAGATGCACACAAATTGCCAAATGTCAACATGTGCTAGCTGCCATCACGGGGGATCAAGGGACGTGTTTTGGGGGTGCAACCCCTACCTCTCAGCTACTTTATTATTGAGGAAGGGGTTGCACCCCCAAAACGCATACATTGATCTCCTCTGATGGCAGATAGCACATGTTGACACACTGTGTGCATCTTCAAAATTTGGCTTTTCTCGAATATGTCAAAAAGTTTGAAAAATATTTGCTGTAAAAAAAGCACAACTAAGTAAGGGATTTTGAGGGGTTTTAAACTCTCCCTAAAACATCAATGATGTTCTTCATTTTGTTTTGAACATCATTGATGTTTTGCTTGATGTTTTCCAAGTCCCTATTACACCCCGTGATCTCCCCAATCAGGATCTGGGCACTTTCACTGGTGAAATGACCTTGATCCACAACATCACGATCACCTAAAAATATAGAAAAAAAACACACCATGTATTATAAATATCAAATTGGAAAAATTCTGTGAGTCACAATGATCTTATGCCTTGCTTGTGCTACCTCCAGCTGCATGCGCTAATCACGCTTCATATAACGTGCATAGGATAAATTTACAAGTTATGCGCTGCACTTGGGTGACCCCAAAAACAAAATTAATAATAACCAACTCTGTGCTTACTAGTGCAATAATATTAAATACAAATAATATGAATGTTGAATAAATAAACAAGGTGTGAAAAAACAAGTGCTTGTTACACCATAAATTAGTGCTTAATAGTGCTTGTTACACCATACATAGTGTCTTAATCAACATAAAAAGTGCTTAGTGCTCAATATAAAGTATCCTGCTTGTTTAAATGAAAAAAATAATAAATAATGGAAAAAAGTTCTCTTTGGCACTCTAAATAGTGCGTGCAATTAATGTCCAGCAGTGATAATAAAACAATGCATGCAGGTGGTGTTCAGCTGTGACAACAATCCAACATCATGCCGAAGATATCCTGAGTGCTGCAAAGCATGCTCCGGTGCTCCTTCGTGACCCCCTTAAGCTAATGTGCTCACCTCAGAGCGTGGGACTCAGCTTCTACCCTGAGTCCAAATACGCTTTGGAGCCACCCCTGGGCTCAGTCTCAGTGTCTGCTGCACTCCTCCAGCTGGAAACAATGTGGCTCCATACATATAAATGAAAAGGAAACAATATAGTGTAATATAGTCAAAATACTTTTATTAAAAGAAAGAAAACGCTCCCACACCGGGGTACTCACATGGCACTGGTGCGTCAGTGCACCATACTATAACGGCTTTCTATGCAAAATCACTGGATGTTTGGTGCGGTATTCTGTGCTAGGACTGCGCTAGTGTAAAGTCCATGTCAGTCTCTCTCCGTGGGGGAGGGGCCAGGACGGAGAGACTGACACGGACTTTACACCAGCGCTGTCCCAGCAAAGCATACCGCACCAAACATCCAGTGATTTTGCATAGAAAGCCGTTATAGTATGGTGCACTGACGCACCAGTGCCATGTGAGTACCCCGGTGTGGGGAGCGTTTTCTTTCTTTTAATAAAAGTATTTTGACTATATTACACTATATAGTTTCCTTTTCATTTATATGTATGGAGCCACATTGTTTCCAGCTGGAGGAGTGCAGCAGACACTGAGACTGAGCCCAGGGTTGGCTCCAAAGCATATTTGGACTCAGGGTAGAAGCTGAGTCACACGCTCTGAGGTGAACACATTAGCTTAAGGGGGTCACGAAGGAGCACTGGAGCATGCTTTGCAGCACTCAGGATATCTTCGGCATGATGTTGGATTGTTGTCACAGCTGAACACCACCTGCACGCATTGTTTTATTATCACTGCTGGACATTATTTGCACGCACTATTTAGAGTGCCAAAGAGAACTTTTTTCCATTATTTATTATTTATTCATTTTTTCATTTAAACAAGCAGGATACTTTATATTGAGCACTAAGCACTTTTTATGTTGATTAAGACACTATGTATGCTGTAACAAGCACTATTAAGCATTAATTTATGGTGTAACAAGCACTTGTTTTTTCACACCTTGTTTATTTATTCAACATTCATATTATTTGTATTTAATATTATCGCACTAGTAAGCAATGTATTATAAATATGCCGGCATCCATCTCTTACCTGAGGCTGTGGTCGCAGACACTCACCTGTTGTGGTGACTATTTCGATTATGTCTCCTTCCTGCTCCTCCTGTTGGCTTTGGGGGATTTCCACTTCCTCGTGAGGTGGGGGGTCTGTTGTCTCCTCTGATGAGTGGTGTCCTCCGAGTCTTTTCTCCCCTATGTAAAAAAAAAAATAGGTATACTTAGCACACAGATATTTGATGGCAGAAATAGGAATATGAAACATTGCTTGGAAGTGGGGTACAATTGTCTGTTTTGGCAGAGTTCCAAGATGAAGAAATATTTATTTACTTTGTCAAGCTTGAATACTTACCTGTTTTGTACAATCTTCACAGATGGAGTCACCCCTATAGTATCCACTGGTGCACCTGTGTGGGCCCCCTAAAAAAAGGATGTTCTTGTGTCCCACACTAGTGCTCCTGTGTCCAGATGTGTAAACAGCTGCTGAGTGTCCTCTCCTTACACAGAATCTAGTTTGCATTTCATTCTAGTTCCAAACCCATCTAGACACCAAAATTTATTTAACAGAAGTATGCCTGAAAAAATGTATTGAACTGCATCTGGACAAAACATGGTCTTTTATTGGCCGAACGAGCAGGATACTTTATATTGAGCACTAAGCACTTTTTTATGTTGATTAAGACACTATGTATGGTGTAACAAGCACTATTAAGCATTCATTTATGGTGTAACAAGCACTTGTTTTTTCACACCTTGTTTATTTATTCAACATTCATATTATTTGTATTTAATATTATTGCACTAGTAAGCAATGTATTATAAATATGCCGGCATCCATCTCTTACCTGAGGCTGTGGTCGCAGACACTCACCTGTTGTGGTGACTATTTCGATTACGTCTCCTTCCTCCTCCTCCTGTTGGCTTTGGGGGATTTCCACTTCCTCATGAGGTGGGGGGGTCTGTTGTCTCCTCTGATGAGTGGTGTCCTCCGAATCTTTTCTCCCCTATGTAAAAAAAAAAAATAGGTATACTTAGCACACAGATATTTGATGGCAGAAATAGGAATATGAAACATTGCTTGGAAGTGGGGTACAATTGTCTGTTTTGGCAGAGTTCCAAGATGAAGAAATATTTATTTACTTTGTCAAGCTTGAATACTTACCTGTTTTGTACAAGCTTCACAGATGGAGTCACCCCTATAGTATCCACTGATGCACCTGTGTGGGCCCCCTAAAAAAAGGATGTTCTTGTGTCCCACACTAGTGCTCCTGTGTCCAGATGTGTAAACAGCTGCTGAGTGTCCTCTCCTTACACAGAATCTAGTTTGCATTTCATTCTAGTTCCAAACCCATCTAGACACCAAAATTTATTTAACAGAAGTATGCCTGAAAAAATGTATTGAACTGCATCTGGACAAAACATGGTCTTTTATTGGCCGAACGAACAATGTTTCCTACGAACTAATAATGTGCCCATGAACATGAAAGTTGCCATTTTAAACTGTACAACAGTAAAGAAAAGCACATGGAGCAGTACGAACGTAATAAAAATAAAGAATAGGAACACAGGACAACTACTTACTTTTTTGCAGCACTCTTCTGATCCTTCTATACTGATCGTGTTCCCTTAATTTGAGGTACGACCACCGCTTCCTGAGTTGATACTTGGATCGCCGTACCCCAAAATTACGGTGCAGACTCTTCACAACTTTTGACATGATTTTGGCCTTTCTGACATTGGGATTGGGGTAAGGTCCATACTTCCCGTCATAGTCGGCCCTCTTCAGTATGTCGACCATCTCCACCATCTCTACAAAGGACATATTTGATGCCTTAAATCGTCTCCTCCTGGATCGGGACGTTTCTGGCTCCGGGCTTTCCTCCTCCTCCTCCTCATTGCTGTAATTAGCACGCACCTGTTGTGTCTCCGCCATGTGCTCTTCCCCCTCCTGCGCCGAATGAGAAGGGGCGGAGAATAGACTAGAAAGAACGTCAGGGACAGGCGGAGTTTCACGCAGGCACAGTGTATATAAAGTGTAACACGCGTGCATAGTACGTACAATCTGTGAGCGGAGGAAGGAGTATCGGAAGCGCCGATAGTGATTACGAACGTAACATTTAAACTTGGGCCTATACTGCTTAGAAATTGAGGCCTATATTGGGACAAGATTAGGAGAGTTTAGCCTGACATTAGGGTTTGTCTGGTGTTGTGTCTTGCAAAGAAAATGGATATATTGAAGAAACAGGACTTTATCCCCATATTCATTGATATGTTCAGGGAGCTGCCTGTTTGTGGCAGGTAAACCACCCACATTATAAGAATCAAACAAAGAGGAAGGCAGCGCTGGATAATTTGCTGCAATTTGTGAAGCCTGTGATTTGAAGATCCTAATTGGTGGCATGAGGAGCACTTATCTTAGGGAGCTCAAGAAGGTCCAGGATTCCCTGAGATCAGGAGCTGCAGATGACATTTATCTCCCCAGGCTGTGGTACTATGACAGACTGCATTTTCTGGCAGGTCAGACTGAACCCAGGCCAACACTCTCCACTCTTCCTTCACGCTTCCTTCCCCCCCAGCTGAGGCTTCAGACGTCCAACCTGGGCCTTCCAGGCAGCAACATGTGGAGGAGCCCAGCTTGAGCCAGGTATAGCATTCTAAATATTTCTGTTGGTCAAATTAATGATGTTAAATCTATGTTAGTTTGGAATACTAATTTCTGATTGTGATTAAGGAACCAAAAACTAAAATGATGTCCCTTTTTCATACACAGGAAAGTCTCAGCCAGGAGGTGGCCGGGCCAAGTAGGCTGCCCCATACCCAGGTCCCTACCCTCAAAGAAAAAGTGGCAGGAAGAGGAGAACCTAGAGGAGGCAGCAATTGGCATATTTTCGAAGGCTACTGAGGCCCTCAGAACCCCCCACAGTGTGGAAGAGGATTTTGCTGACCTAACAGCATGCAAAATGCAGCAAATGGAGGAGGACCAATGCCTCTTATGTGAGTTTCTCATTTTAGAAGCTCTAAATAAGGGGTTGAGGGGCCAACTCACATGCCAAAGTCACATTTGTGAGCTCACCCATGGTCCTCCTCCTCCTCCAGGTCCTACTCCTCCTCCTCCTCTTCCAGGTCCTACTCCTCCTCCTGCCACACTTCCAACACCAGAGCCACAGCCGGGAAGGAAGCGTGTAAGGAAGACCAGAGAGTGATGACCTGGGTTCAGTCTGGTCTGGAAAAAGATGCAGGCTCTTGTATGACCACAGCCTGGGGACATACATGTCATCTGCTGCTGTTCATGATCTCTTGGAGTTCTGGACCAGATTGTACTCCCTTATATATGGACTCCTCAGGCCACCAATTTCTCAGAAAAATAATTGATGTGTTCCCTGGGGGCCAAAGGCTTCGCCAATTTCTGATGTTTATCCAGCTTTGCCTCCCTCTTTGTTTGGTTATGAGCCTTTAATAAAGGAATTTTTGGTTCAATTATACTTGCCTATGTGTGTTTTCATTCAAAAAGGACAGTTTGTTTGTGAGGAGGCAGGTACATTTCAAAAATAAAATTAACAAGAGACACCAACACCAAGCAATCTCCTTGAGATTACTAAATAATACAAGATAATAATGGTGTTGTGGTAACTTGACACACAAAACACAACAAAACTATTCTGGAGTCAAAAAAATTAACCAAAAAAAAAAAAAAAACAAGATCAGGCTTTAAAAAAATACAAAACCAAAAAAAAAAAAAAAATTACAATTTTTAAATTTTTTAGTCAGATGTGACAAATAAAAAAATATTGATGAAATCACGATAAATAATAAAGAAAGAAGTTTGTGAGAAGTCTGTGTGAATATAAGCAGCAAAACTATTTAATTCTTCTAGCATTATAAAGAAGAAGAGAGTGCGCTGCATTAAACAATTTAAAACATTGCAGCCTGACGAAAGTGCTATATCCATTGTGAACGCTAATTTTACCAGACCGAGCAGTTCCGTCTCAGAATTTATTCTGAGCATGCGTGGCACTTTGTGCATCGGAATTGTCCACACACGGTCGGAATTATCGTGATCAGATTTTGTTGTCGGAAAATTTTATAATCTGCTCTCAAACTTTGTGTGTCGGAAAATCCGATGGAAAAAGTCTGATGGAGCCCACACAAGGAATTTCCAACAACAAGCTCCGATCGCACATTTTCCGTCAGAAAATCCGACCGTGTGTACAGGGCATTATTCTTATTTTCATTATGTTTGACATCATATCTCACTATATTCAGTGTTCTTAAAGAAATCATTTTTGTGACTCTGTTGCAAAGTTTCATACCTGGAGATTCTGCCAGTAACAATTCCTGTTGTAGGCTGACAACATTAAAGGGGTTGTAAAGGTAAAAATTTTTTCACCTTAATGCATTCTATGCATTCTAAAACTTTTGACAGTACCGCCGCCCCCAGGCCCCCCGTTTTACTTACCTGACGCCTCGAATCTTCGCTCCTCGTCCTCGTCAGCTTCATTACAGCTCAGCCTGGTCGCTGATTGGCTGCAGTGGATGGATTGAAAGCAGCGCAGCCATTGGCTCGTGCTGCTGTCAATCACATCCGATGACGCGGCGCGCCGGGGGGCGGGGCCGAGTGATACAGCGAGTGGCTATAGCCGCCGGCTGTATCACGGGAGCGCGCCCGCAAGCACTCACCACCGTGCGAGGGAGCTCGCATGAAGGTGGTAAATGCTTGCGGGGAGGAGCTGAAACAGCCGCCGAGGGACCCCAGAAGACCAGGTTCGGGGCCACTCTGTGCAGAACGAGCGGCACAGTGAAGGTAAGTATAACATGTTTGTTATTTAAAAAAAAAAAAAAAAATAACTTTACAACCCCTTTAAACTACTGTCTCTCAGAGCATATATATCAGACTGACAGGGATTCTGTTGAACAATGCAGTGGGGTTGATTTACTAAAGACAAATAGGATGTTAACTTAGCATTAGTGATTTCTTTCCCTTCATTTGGTAAATGAGGTGAAGCTCCTCTGATTTCCTTTATCCAATCATTTGTAAACAAAAAAAACATTTTTTTTTTCCTTGCTTGTGATTGCGTATTTTTTGCAACGTTAATTTTCAATACATTTACTAATCTAAGTGAGCATTCACTTGCAAAGTGAAAGTTTACTTTGCAAAATTAATATGCTCTACTTCCTAGTAGATTTAGCGTTTTATACACTTTAAAGTGGGAGTCCGGCGACCAATCTTTTTTTTTTTTTTTTTTTTTTTTTAGGTCATTGAGGCACTTTGCTAATCCCAAAATAATACTTACAGTTTGGGTGTAATATTTCCGCCTCTGTCTGTTTTCGTACTGAAGAATAACTTTAAAAATGTGATGCTGGCTGTTTCCATCTTGCTTGTGGGCATGTGAAGCCCACAAGCATTGATTTCCTGGATGCGGTGAATGCTGTTCATTCACAGCTTGTTCACAGGCATGATCATTGTTACCGCACTGAATCTTGGGAAGCCTGACACTAAGCTCCAGGAGACAGTGCGGCTCTGGGGAAAGGCAATAAACACACCTACTCCCATGGGAGGAGAGACAGGAAGTGCCACAATAAAGTACAATATAAAGGTAATTACAGCGATAAAAAAAAAATTTTGTGCGGTATTTGAACATCTATGCAATTAACTGAAGGGGTAAGATTAAGTTAAAAATTTGAGTGGAACCCCGCTTTAACTAAACCAAAGGGCTCCAGTGGAATCCACTGGCACTATATACAGTAGCTTTCCTTTATTTTCCACAATTATTTGTGCACCCATTGTATAAGTATGATACCATCCTGGGATGTTGGTGGGTTTTCAATTTATATATATGGAATCTAGGACATGCATGTGCAAGGGCAACCTGGTAAGATTTTGAAAAAAAAAATGTATGGCACTAAGTAGTACAAAGCAAACATCAACAATGCCCAATAGTTTGGTTATATCATATCAGTGGAACATTACTGGATTTAAAGCAGAAATCCAGTCAGAATAAATACAAACGAATATCTAAACTAAAAAAAAAATTAAATCAGTTTTTGCTGCAATACTCACCCTAAATTCAGAGATTTCCATCACTGTACTGTTTCTGCCATTAGATGTCCTTATGTACACATATAATGAGTGTACATCAACACAAATAAAAGTCCACAAATATCAAGTGAAAAAAGATCAGTGATGTAAAAGTCCAGGAACAAGGGGGGCAGAGCTAGCCGTAGTCCAAGATGGACGTGTGAGAGCAGAGCTCCAGCAGCAGCGGGAACAACGCGGCACATAGCACCTTGCCCGGGACCGTTTCTGAGCCCAAACCACGGCGTTCCGGTTCGCACAAACCCGGGGAACACAGCCATACAATGACAAGAAGAAAAAAGGAGGGGAACCGGCCAATGCGCCTGACGGAGTTTTACTCCTATGAGGCCAGGCAAGATGGCGCCGGCTCGGCATCCACGCCGACATCCGCGGCTAAAACTAACAACAAACAGCCGAAAACACAAAAAAGGAGCAGTCCTCCTAAAGACTCAAGGTCTCCACCAGCTACCCCATCATCAGGGAGTCCGGAGAAGTCCAGATGACAACACAGAGGTGAGCTCTCCCCCTGACTCAGGAGATGATACCAGGGAGCTGCCTGACTCCATTGATACATTCCCCACAAACGGCCAGCCAGTCATAGATACTATGCTAAAAGAGATGTTAGTGTCACTGAGAGGATCGCTTCACTCAGATATGGTCTCCTGTATGCACAAATTCAGCAATGAGATCAGATCTGTAACCAATAAAGTGACCCATATAGAACATAAAATGGGGGAATACGCCACAACGATAAACAATTTGGTAGATGCAAATGAAGCCAAAGACGATGACATAGAAGGAATCAAAGCCAAAATGGCGGACATTGAGGATAGATCAAGAAGAAATAATCTGAAGATTAGAGGGGTCCCAGAAACCGTTAAACAGCAAGACCTGAGAGAATATGCCACCCAGCTATTCACAGCTATTCTACCAGATCTATCGGCATTAGATCTCACTGTGGACAGAATCCACAGACTACCTAAACCCGCCTACCTAGCAGATAATATACCGCGGGACGTGATCCTTCGGTTACATTTCTATCACACCAAGAAAAGAATAATGGCGGCCGCAAGGCAGAAAGAAGCGATTCCATCGCCATATTCAAACCTGCAATTCTACGCAGACTTATCACAATATACGCTGCAAAAAAGGAGAAATATGACAACCCTAACTAAAGCACTCAGAAACCAAAAATTAGGGTACAAATGGGGCTTTCCAACCAAACTGATCGTAACAAAAGAAGGCAAGGAGTATGTGATGGACTCCCTCACAAAAGGTATGGTGCTACTCAGCTCATGGGGGATAATCTCAGACAGCCAACCATCCCCACGGTCAAGGAGCCCTAACACAAGCCCAGGACCAGAATGGCGCACGGTTGACCGCAGGAATGCCCGCACTCACAACTGATCTCAGCACGGGCAAAACACATCACCAACAACCCGCGTTGGAGTACACATCTTCGTTCCGTTAAGTTTATTTAAACTTATTACCCACAAGTTACTACCTGAGTGACCGAGAGTCACACTTTATCATCTTTGTTAGTTGGCACAAAGCCACAAATGTTGAACTTCGGTTCCTATAAACTTTTTTCTCTTACCCTGACAGTCAAGAACATTGCTTCAACCCTAGGAGGATATCGAATCACACAAGAAACGACCTCTGCAGAACATCTCAATGACCCACAAGGAATCAACACCCAGGTCTTACACCTAAACGAAGTAAGTGACACTCATGCAATAAGCTATACACACCTTCACACAAACCGCATACATGGCAGTGAATTTCCTGACCATTAATGCAAAGGGACTTAATCACCCGGCCAAGTGCAGGTCTCTATGGAAGGAAGCGATGCAAAGGAACAGTGATATCCTATGTACACAAGAAACCCATTTCCATATTGACTCACCACCTAAATGCTCTCATCCGAAATTTTTCTGCGCAAACGCAAAGGCTAAAGCGAAAGGGGTGATGATTGCAATTAAGGATACAATCGCATTCCACCTGCATAAGATTTTATTGGACCCACAAGGCCGCGACATAGTTATGGTGTGTGACATCAACTCTGAGACCTTCACTCTGGCAAACATCTATGCCCCAAATGCAGGGCAATCCAAATTCTTGCACTCAGTCCTCAAGAAAATTAATCAGATACGCCAAGGAGCACTAGTGATTTGTGGGGACTTCAACATAGTGCCTGACTCTGATCTGGACTCATCATCCAATCCTAAAAGAACTCCACCAACCCTACAACCAATACTTCGCAAGTATTTACTGTATGATGCATGGAGATGTCTCAACGCTAATGACAGAGACTACTCTTTTTTTTCCCACTGCCACAAATCTTACAGAAGAATAGACCTATTCCTGGTTGATAAACAATTGTTGTTTAAATGCAAAGCTGCTAAGATACATGGTATAACTTGGTCGGATCATGCCCCAGTGGAGCTACAAGTGGGGAATCCATCTACCCTCAAAAATACATTTATCTGGAGAGCCAACCCCAGGCTGTACCAGCATGGCCCGACCAAGTTGTACATTGAACAGCAGCTGTTCAGTTTTTCTCACTTAATCAGGGATCGGTCTCGGATCCATTCACCTTATGGAGTACCCATAAGGCATTTGTAAGGGGGGTATTGATGCAGCAGGGGGCGAGGGCCAGGAGGTTGAGGCAACAGCAGACCGCGAGAATCATAAATCAAATTGAAATTTTAGAAAAGCAAAATATGACACTTACATCTCAAAAACTGACGGATCAACTTAATATGCTCCATACAGAGCTGAGACTAATACTACTGGAGGACTTTGAAAAGGCCTCCAGGAAGTTAAAACTGACATATTACACTAGTGGCAACAGAGCAGGAAAACTACTTGCCAATCAATTAAAAGGCCACAGATATAAAATACACATACCATATATCATTCATCCAAAGACACAAATCAAACATCAACACCCACAAGAAATAGCCGATGCCTTTAGCCACTATTATGGCTCATTATACAATCTAAAAAACGACTCCACCATACCACAACCAACCATAGGAAATATAGAGACATTCCTACAAACTCTTCATTTACCTAAACTCACCACAGAACACCTTCATACACTAAACTCCCCTATAACAGAATCAGAAGTCAATCTAACCATACAATCAATGCCTATAAACAAATCCCCTGGACCAGATGGCTTCTCAGGGGAATATTACAAGGCCTTCCAAAATATACTAAGACCACATCTGACGGCGATATTCGGTGCTGCTGTTGCCTCCTCGTCATTCCCTCCAGAAATGTTGAAAGCAACAATTATAGCATTGCCTAAACCGGGGAAAGATCCGGATTCCCCACAGAATTTTAGACCCATTTCCTTATTAAATACGGACATTAAGATTTATGCCAAATTACTAGCGAATAGGTTAATGAACATACTTCCATTAATAGGTTAAAGATCAGGGGGGAAAGGGGACATTAAGATTTATGCCAAATTACTAGCGAATAGGTTAATGAACATACTCATACTTCCATTAATAGGTTAAAGATCAGGGGGGAAAGGGGACACCCCTGGGCAGACTTCAAGATGCAAATTCTACCACAGATACTTTACCTGTTTAGGACTCTTCCAATCCCACTGCCAAACTCTTTCTTTAATTCCCTACAACCCATAATAAATAGATACATATGGCAAGGAAAGAAGGCAAGGTGTGCCTTCACCAAGCTTATAAAACAGAGGACAGCGGGAGGGGTTGGACATGTACACATGCAGGACTATTACTTTGCAACCATACTAGCGCAAATTAGAAATTGGATGTTATCTGATACGGGCCTGTCTACACTGTGGGCAGAGATAGAAAAAAATCAAATAAAAAACAGGTCATTGAAAGATTTTCTCATGACAGCCCATCTGAACTTCTCCTTAGACGTCAAGCTATCCCCAACCATACTTGCAGCAATAAGGGCAGATATCAACTTAAAGACATGGCAGATGAAAGGTATCCAACACATCAAAGATCTAGTAGAGGGTAGGTCAGTCAAAACATTCAGTACTATACAGAAGGAATTTGGTATACCACACACAGAATATTACAAATACGCACAGATTACTCAACTCCTGAAAAGACACCCAAACATATATACCACTTTACCAACGAAGATACTCCAATATCTAACACAAACCACAACGAAACTAAAAGGGATATCAACCTTATATCTAGGTCTCCAAGAAAAAAAGGTATGCACCAAAACTCAGAACATCATAGCATGGGAAATGGAACTGGGACAATCTTACTCAGTGGAAAAATGGGAAACAACATTTAATAACATATACAACTCCACTAAAAGCACTAACCTGTGGGAGATGCAGCAAAAAATTTTCCACAAGTGGTACCTCACACCCAGTCGAATATCTAAAATTTATCATAATTCCTCTCCTGAATGCTGGAGACTATGTGGGGAATGCGGCACGTTGACCCATATTCTATGGAGTTGCCCTAAAATAAAACCATTATGGAAGCAGATAGCAAACATAATACAAAACTTTACGCAACAAACTCACCCATTAAATTCAACAATAGCTATTCTATCAATAAACCTAGAATCTATACCAAACCAGCTAAGAACAATAATATCTCACATATTATTGGTAACTAGGCTTACAATCCTCAGACACTGGAAAGATATAGAGCCTCCATCCATAACAGAAGTAATAACTACAGTTCACAATTACGGTACATATGAAGTTTTACATGCATCAACTATGGGGAAATATGAGAAGATATCCAAACTATGGTCACCATGGAATGTATGGTACTCAAGGCGAATGATTTCTTGAGGGTCTGAATAACTTGAATTAAGACATAAGTCAGGGGAAGCAATATGACTGTTGGGACATGTTCTACCTGTTTACTTGTTTTTCTTTTCTATATGTTACCTTCATTAATGTTAAGATCAGAGATATATTATCTACAAAGGTACAAGAGATTACTAACCTACCAATATCAACAGACAAAGTATATGTAATCGCTAGAAACATCAACAGCAAGGCTCAGCAGTCATGGCTCTGTGTCGGAGGTTGCGACCATATTGAGAGATCGCACAAATCCAACGACAGGGAGTTAATGAACAAATATCACAATAGGATTATTGCATATACCTAATATGATGTAAAACACAGTTCATTGTAATGGGAAAATGTGTAGAAAGCTGCAGAAATATAGAATTAAGGTCAACAGTACACAATTGTATGTAACATATCTTGTACATTGTTCAATAAAAATAAAATTGAAAAAAAAAAAAAAGTCCAGGAACAAAGTGAAAACATTCAACCATCCAAACAACTCTGTGAGTGTATCTTGAAAAGACAATTCTTGGAATCATTGAAGTCTGAAGTTTGTGTTCCACTATTGCCATTTGATGAACATCTGGAGACAAGTTAACTACATGCTTGGTTAATCTCTGTGATCTGGAAGCCTGTTAACTACATGCCTGGTTGATCTCTGTGGTGGGGATCTTTTACATTTGGTAAGAGGCCAACCTTATTTGTGGTAAAGGGCACAAGTGTTGTGGTCATCTTTTCAAGATACACTCATGGAGTTGATGGATGGTTGAATGTTTTCACCTTGTTTCTGGACATTTTTGTCTTTATGAAACTTTTGCATCACTGATTTTTTCACTTGATGTTTGTGGACTCTTATTTGTGTTGATGCGCACTCATTATATGTGTACATCTAGATTCTGACAGCTACTTTTCCGATGTTTAGTAGGTGCTGCTCTGTTTACATCCTTTCTCACTGAGCGCAAAATCTTCTCATTTTGTATTAGATGTCCTCATTCTGGTGGCCAGCATAATTAAACCCACTTCCTCAGAGATTAGGTCATGCTGGACCCACCCCAGCTATTAACTGTAACAGTGAAAGTTAATGCAGCATTATTACTAGATCATATCTCTGTCATTTTTCTTTCTCCATCCAACAGTATGCTTCTTATCAGCACATCAAATGATTTGTTTCTTGTACTGCTACTTCCTCTCACACTCAAGCCCTGCTATACAGAGACTACAAGAGGCTAATATCTAAAAATACATGTAATGCTGCGTACACACAAGCGGACTTTCCGGCAGACTTGGTCCGGCGGACCGGACTCCGTCGGACAATTCGATCTTGTGTGGGCTAGAGCAGACTTTTTTTCCCCAAAAGTCAGACGGACCTAGAAATAAAACATGTTTCAAATCTTTCCGACGGACTCGAGTCCGGTCGAAAAATCCGCTCGTCTGTATGCTAGTCCGACGGACTAAAACCGATGCTAGGGCAGCTATTGGCTACTGGCTATCAAGTTCCTTATTTTAGTCCGGTCATACGTCATCACGTATGAATCCGTCAGACTTTGGTGTGATCGTGTGTGTCCAGCTCCGTTCGTTTGAAAGTCCGGCGGACCTACGCTGCAAAGTCCGTCGGAAAGACTGTCGGACCTAGTCCGTCGAAAAATCCGCTTGCGTGTACGCGGCATAAGGATGCATTAATAATAAGTTGTATTCATTTATGTCTTTTACATCTGCCTAAAGTTCAGCTTTAAAGTATAAATTTTTGGATAGAGTGATGAGGGATTAGAATGCCTATTAGGTTTTATTGCTGTCTGTGCCCCATTAGGAAGATTCACCCTCTCTATATGTATCTGTTGTGTCTGTTCCATACTGCAGTAGTTATTCATTTGTAACCACTAATCAATATGAGGATAGGAGTCGCCTATCTATAAAATTTCCAGTTGGCAAGCTTTTGCCTAGAAGGGATTTGCAGGTGACCCTGACAATCTGAAACAAAGGGTTTGAGAGAATCTGGGAATTTCTAATAATCAGTCGGCTGAGGTAAGCCCTTTGTTTACATTTGAGTTATCATACTTCCTTGATCGGTAAGGCATTTTCGGGGACAAATGGTACCTATTTTACTCCCTTTCTCCTACTCACAAACAGCTTATTACTGCTTACAGTGCACACCAACATACACTGATTGCCCCCCCCATTAATAACAAGGACCTGTCATCAGCCCATCAAAGTACCGGTCACCAGCCCATCTGAGTACCCAAGTACCTGTCACCAGCCCATCAGAGTACCCGAGTACCTGTCACATCCCTTAAGATTACCCGAGTAACTATCACCAGCCCATCAGAGTATCCAAGTACCTGTCACCAGCCCATCAGAGTACCCAAGTGCCTGTCACCAGCATATCTGAGTACCCAAGTACCTGTCATCAGCCCATCAGTGTAACCAAGTACCTGTCACCAGCCCATCAGAGTACCCGAGTACCTATCTTCAGCCCATCAGAGTACCCGAGTACCTATCTGCAGCCCATGCCTCATAGATTATACCTTATGGTGTTAGCTTTCCAAAATTGGGTAATTTTGTGGGTAATTCCACTATCCTGGTGCTCCAGGACCTTCAAAAGTGTGATAGGTAGGAATGAAATGAGATGTGTAATTTATGCTCCTAGAACGCCTGAAGGTACTACTTCAATGTTGGACCTCTCTATGTGGCCAGGCTGTGTAAAAGTCTCAGACATGTGGTATCACCATGCTCAGGAGGAGTAGCAGAATGTATTTTGGGGTGTAATTTTTGCTATGTACATGCTGTGTGTTAGAAATATCAAATAAATAGTAAAAAAAAATAAGTTTTCATTTTCTTTCCACAATTTCGGAAGAGTTTTGGAAAAAATGAACCGTTCAAAAGACTCATTATGCCCCATAGAATATACTTTGGGGTGTTTGCTTTCCAAAATGGGGTCATTTTGTGGGTAATTCAATTGTCCTGGTGCTCCGGGGCCTTCAAAAGTGTAATAGGTTGTTAGGAAATGTTATGTGTAATTTACTGTAGGCTCCTAGACCGGCTGACGGTGTTCCCTGCATGTTGGACCTCTCTATGTGGCTAGGCTGTGAAAAAGTCACACACATGTGGTATCGCCATACCCAGGAGGAGTAGCAGAATGTATTTTGGGGTGTAATTGGAAGTATGCATATGCTGTGTGTGAGAAATAACTTGTTATTATGACAATTGTGTGTAAAAATAATAATAATAATAATAATTTCTTAATTTCCCCAAGAATTGTGGGAAAAAATTACAACTTCAAAAAACTCGCCATGCCTCTTACTAAATACCTTGGACTGTCTACTTTTCAAAAAGGGGTCATTTGGAGGTATTTCTGCTTTCCTGACATTTCAGGGCCTCGAGAAATAGGATAGGCCGTCAGTACATCAGGTGTGATCAATTTTCAATGATTGGCAGAATAGCTTGTAGATGCTATAACTTTCACACAAACCAAATAATACATTTGGGTATTTTTTACCAAATATATGTAGCAGTATAAATTTTGGCCCAAATTTATGAACAAAAATGACATATTTGCAAAATGTTATCATGGAAACGAAAAAAAAGTGTTTTTTTTTTTCAAAATGTTCGTTTTTGTTTTTTTTCACTTATGTCGCAAAAAATAAAAAGAGCCAGTGGTGATTAAATACCACCAAAAGAAAGCTCTATTTGTATGAAAAAAGAGCACTGAGAGCACTGAAAGCTGAAAATTGGTCTGGGCAGAAAGGGGGTAAGTGCAGTGGTAAGCTCAAGAAAACCTTGGATTTAGGAACATCTCTGCATGACTGCACGGTATTGTTATAATATATTATAAGGACTTGATCAGCTTGCTAAAAGTAACAACAGGGCAAGCAAAGCGAAAATTATAATATTGCCAGGAAATGGTTATCTTTTTTAAACATGAAACTGGAGTTCTTACACAAAGAACATGATAGAAAAAAACAAGCCATTGAGATATATGTCATGCAAGCTGGACCCAGTAATGAAGGGTTCACCCAGCTATATCAGAGCAGTAGTCAAAGCAGTAGCTGCATGCAAGGTGCTACTAGCCATTTAGCCAACTTATAGACATTATTTTGGTCAATGATTTAAATTTAATGGTCCCACATTCTGTGCAGGAAAAATTGCAAACAGCCAAACTAAATATTTATCTAATGAATGGTTTACAAAATATGAATTTGAATTATTGTTAATGTACAAATCTAACAATGAAAAAGTTGTACTATTTAACCCAGCCACCTTACTGCCTGTGTTGGAGAAGGCTGGAGACAAATAAAACAACATGTGATAAATTGATGACATGAGCCCAGTGCAGGACAAACTCCTTGAAGACCCATATATTTGATTTTTTTTGTAGCTTTGATCCCGGTTTTATACCGAGGATGACAAGATTCATACTGAATATACAGTTATCACCCAGAAGGACACTCTGTATTCAGGGTCCTTCTCCCTCAGCTCAAGAAGCAGAGCTCCATGCTTTAGCATGGAGTATAAGAGTAAAGAGTATACATTTATATAGATAGTGGAGAGTTAGAGAGCTTTTGGGGTGGGGCATGATTTTGGTTCCATTTGAAGGGTTAGAAGGGTTTTACTTCAGCAGGTAAACCAACCAAGCATGCTAATTGATTGGCTGTCTTCAGCCTTCCAGCTTCTTGCTGAGTTAGCCATAATAAAATTAAAATGCATGCATTAGGAGCAAACCAGGCAACTAAAAATGCTGCATTACAGCAACGGGACTTGCTGAGTCTGTGCAACTCACAGATTCCACCCTAGTTCTGGCCCAGTAGATCTGGGATTAATAATTAAACTTTGAGGACCCCAGAACAAGAAGAACCAGTGGTCCATAGTGGGGACAACTTCTTATGAAACAGGACATTGAAAAAAGGTGACCTTTTATGTCTGCCAGCCACACTTTTCCCTCCAGCTTGACACATGGACCGTGTCATCAGTCAAAAGCAGTTATGGCTGCCTTAGTAAATGAGCATGGGATAGTGCCAGGGTTCACCACAGTTGCTTTTATAATTTACAGCTTCTTGTTTTACCTGTTAACATAGGTATAGAAAAGAAAGGGAAAGTGGGACTTTAGATGAAATCGATCATCTAAAGTCCCACTTTCCCTTTCTTTTCTACACACAATAGGGATGGAGGCACACCGCATATGTGCCTCATTTAAAGTCCCACTTTTCCCCCTCCATATTCGTTAACATAGATATTACCAAAAGCTGAACATCCCTTCCAGAGATTACAAAACATGAATCCAGATGCCTAAGTCAGGGTCTTCCGAGTATGCAGTTGTCTGTATGGACATGTTTTCTGAATGGCCAGAAGTTTGGCCAGTGGCAAAAGCTTCTGCAAAAGCCACAGTAAAAAGTGTTATCAGAAGTAGTTTGTAAGTACAGATTCCTCAAAGCTACACAAAGTAGCAGAGGAATTTATCTTATGGGAGAGTTCTCACAAGATGTTTTGTGGTTTTATTTTACACCCCTACCATCTACAATGTTGTGGAAAAAGTATAGTAGCTAAGGGGATGTCAGATACTAGAAATCTATGATCTGAATATCTTCTTCTATTTTATTAGGCTTCTAAGGGGATATTGCACTCTCTCCCTGTGAGATTTTGTTTGGGAGTGCGTTGCTCACTTACTTATAATTATTTTTTTGCCATTGAAAGGGAAAACAAAAGAAAATCACAAATTTTGGGTTTACTCCAGAAAAGTAACAGAAGGAAAATCTTTTAATGGGGACACTAGTTCTGCAGGTATTTCCTCTCACTTCCTGTTTTGGCTATGGGACTTGAAGTGAAGGTAAATCTCCCCAATGGGATACAGATAGCAAAAAAAAAAACTGACAGGGGTTATATTCCTCCCTTATGCTATCCAAAATGAAAAAAAATAAGTTTTGCCTACAGTTCTACTTTAAACTTTATTGGAAAAATGTATTCAAATAAAGTCTAAAACCAACATTTCACACACATCCTTCTACTTTCCATGTTAAAAAAGAAATACATTCATTTGAAATACACAAACTCTACAATACCTCGGTGAATAGAATCTAACTATAGCAAGGATAGTTGCACTTTGTCAAATGTAACTGGATTTTGATGTGATTTTTAGAAGTACCCTTGTAGCTTGGTACAATGGCATTAACAGTTTGAAAGAGCAGCAGAAAATCTGGAACCCAAGAGTTCTTTCAGTGGATAAAATAGAATTGTGACTACTGAATAATAAAAGCTTAAGTGTTTAATAATAATATGCCCCCGCACACAGGAACCTACCATATCATGCAAACAGTCTGCTGGAGCAATAGTTCCATGTCAGATGAAAAAAAAAGGATCTGAAGTCAAACTGGTAAAATTAATTTACAAAACCAAAAGGCATAGAATACACTAAAATACAGGAGAGATAGATAGATAGCTAGATAGATAGATAGATATTGATTTTAAAAAAATGAAGAATTATCTAGATTACTAAATACTTTACATATGATCAAATGCGTTTTTTTAAGCTGGTCATTGGGGAAAGGCATTTAAGAAAGGAGGCTACACCTCCGAAACACGTCATGTGACCTAGGCAATCCATATGTCGCTCCTCCATGCCACAGGTCACACTAGAGCCGGTCTTCCTCATTCAAGCCTGGCAGCTGTCTCACAGAGCTGCTCCAAGTAGCTGACAGTGGGTCTCTTCTATACCCATTCCTCTGACCATTTTGTCAGGATGGCTGTATGGAAACATCACACACAAGAGATGCTCCTGCTCTTGGATGGATCTTTGTAATGAAGCTTGTTGCCGATACAATACAGCTCTCATGGTGAATTTATGGATGTGGTTTTACATTGGTATCATCTGAGTGTAACATTTTTGATTTTATGGTAATCTATTAAATATTTTATTGCACTAGGTTATGCTTCCTTCTCTTGTGTTTTTGTACAGATGCTTACAAGACCTTATCCAAGCATTTCTTTAAGGGATAGCTGCATTTATCCTGGCTCTGGTAGCTTCTTGTTTCCAGTTCATGTGATCTAATCAAGCTGGATACACCTGTGGCACAAGTGGGAATTTTTTGGTCCCTTAACCTTTCCATACATGGCTCAAATTTCATCTGATTCCTGCTAAATCTGTCAAAATTCAAACCATGGGTGGGTCTGTTGGCACCACCCATTTTGACAAACTCTGATTAAAAATTTTGAAGAAGCCACATATAAAATTGTTGGATGAACACTGACTGCATCTTAGCACATGTAATCACTGTCGGGGTACTCAGACAGCTGCATGTGCTGTAGCTGTCTGAATAAAATAACCAAAAAGGAAGATTCCTTCATCCATGCTGTTTAGCGTTGATGGAGGAATCTTAGAAATCTTTGTGATCGGGTGAATAAGACAAGTCTATGTGTGTGTGGCTAGCTTTTGTACCAAGAGATTAGTTAATCTGTTGATGTTATTGTGGCAATAAAGGTGTGTTAATGTGGCATTGAAGGTGCATTCCAGTAGTAATATAATATTAAGCTATATTAATTCCTTTTTTTGTTCTCATTTTGGAAATGCTAAATAAAAGTAAATACATGTAAATATTATGTTTTCACAGAGCCAGTTTCATTGTATAACTTTTAAAAATACCACTTCATACATAAAAAAATATAGCACCAACACTTTAGAAGAATAGTGGCAGCTCGTTGTCATGAAATTATCTAGAAATTCACATGGCTATTAATTCCCTTCAAAGCCACATTTTCTGCATAGTAATCAGCCTCCCCAACTACAGTAACTATTTCAAAAGCAAGCTGTAAACAGGCAAAGCATGCTAAAGAAAAGTGATGGCAGTAAACAATATTGTCGTAAAGTCAGCAGTCTGATTTAATATATCAAATGTTTCATATTTCTCAAACCGGTCACAAGCCGTAAAATGCTAATACCATTATTAAGAAAACTCCAGTAAATAATTTTTAGGACAGGAGCAGATTTATGGGCTCTAATGCCATTTTCACAAGTAACTGTTTGACAGTGAGTATCAAAGGAGAACTATGCATGATTTAGTTGACCTAAGCAAATTCAGTTTTCTCAGTGTAGAAGTTGCCATTATCAAAGCACTTGAAAATAACCTGAAATAACCTGAAAAAGGACAAGTTAAAAAAAATACAGCTACACTTAAATTGTAGAATTTAGGGAACAAGGTACTCCTCCAAAATATATTTTACATTACCTTTTAAACATAAATAAATATAGCAGTGCCTTTGTTTAATAGCATTACTGTCTCCTTGGGGATTTGTAGTACATTAAAGGGAAGGTAGCAGTGGCAGAATTATTGGGCAAAGTCAGGTTTACATGATGTATTTTCACTAGTCATCTCCAACCTGCATAGAAATGTTTTTGTCTGGGAGCGATTTGCCAGTTGATTTGTCTAATACAACAAATTCAATGTGATTTCTCAGGTGAAAAGGCTGCAATTTGCTTATTGCTTTCATTTATAAGCCTTTGATTTATCCAAATGAATAAATGAGCAAATCTAAATGTGTTTTCCTGGTGAATTAATATGTGTTTACTTGTTACGGACTTTTAATTTTTAATTTTTATTTTTTTTATTTGATAGAAAGAAAGGAAGACCCCTGTTAGGAGCTGTGTTCATATTAATTTTGTCATTTAAAGAAATGACTTACACAAGAATATGATATAAATAGGGCCCACAATATAATCTAGTAATAGCGACACAAAACTAAATTATTAAAAATGAAAAGCATGATGCGATCTTTTATACTCATCATTAGGATGAATAATAAAAAGAAAACAATGCCACACCAGCCCTCTTAACTAATTTAGAGATACTAGGTCTTCTTTTTTATCTGTTTAGTAGTATGGGGGGTCTGGTCTGTAGTTTCCTGATGACATGGCCATTGTCCTTTGACTGCTACAACTGTCTATCCCTTGGTCCAGCAGTACGTAGGAATAACTTAATGCGAGGAGCAGACACAAGATTAGTTGACGTGACCAGCATGACGAATAGAGATCATTTGACAGTGAATCCAGGTAAGTTTTAAGGGATTCTAAGAGTTTCTTTTAACTAGGTGAAAGGGGTGAGAAATGGTCCACCTTTTTGGGTTTTAAAAATGCAAAAATAACATTACAAAGGTTTTAGTGATGTTTTCTATTTCAATTTTATAAAGAGGCTTTATTTTTCTAAAACATTAGGTAGAAGTTTTGTCATACATTTTATCAAGCATGTTGTGGTTGATGTTAAAGCCAACATAAAGTGATAGAAATGTATCTTAAGCACCCCTAAACAGGCAAGCAGGGAATGAGGAGGTTAGTTTATTGGCCTATTTAGGATAGCCTAGAAATTATGTGAATGGTAGCTTAGAGCTCCTGGCTACAAATGCAGATACAAAACGATCAGAATTTCTATAAAGAGAAACAAAACATTTTGTTCTTATAGGAGCTACTTCAGAAGCCAAAGGTTCTATGTAGTAGCACATGCAGATCTGTGAGTTTCTCTCTGCTCTGGACGACTAGCTATCTTCCAGTGATGCATGAAGAGTCATAACTGTGTTTGTTTTACTAGACACTACTACAAAGGAGGACCCCTTCTAATTGTTAATCATACTGCAGAGCAGCAAACAAGGCAATACATAATATATGATTTATGAAACAAGTATTGTAGCTCTAGGAACCTATTGTATATTTTCACATGAAACATACATGTAAAACTTTTATTTGTAAAACCTCTGCAGCATTCCTGGGTAAGTTCAAGGAACATGATCATTCCTTAGATCTAGGACAGGTATTAACCCTACCATTAAATCCAGCTATGGTTGTAACTGTTATATACTTTTATATATATAGATAGATAGATAGATAGATAGATAGATAGATAGATAGACAGATAGATAAATAGATAGATATAGATATATATAGATATATATTGTATAGTATCTAAGCACAAGTGTTATTTGTGTAAAAAATATACTGCTTGAGAAACATCTTTTTTTTTTTTTTTTTTGGTGATACTTATACATATATCTATATCGATAGATAGATAGATAGATAGATAGATAGATAGATAGATAGATAGATAGATAGGTAGATAGATAGATAGATAGATACCTATAGATAGATACACTCCCATCATTACCTCCCTCATCCTGCTTCTCCTAACCTCTGGTGACATATCCCCAAACCCTGATCCTCCATTATTTGTCTTTGCCCTATGTTCCCATCTCCCTACAACCCACACACAACTTAGTCTCTATTCCTCTTCTTCCCAAAACCAGCCTACCCTTCTCCTGTGCCCTCTGGAATGCCCACTCTGCCTCTAACAAACTCACCACCCTCCATGGCCTCTTTATCACAAATTCCTTTAACCTACTTGACATTACCAAAACCTGGCTTCATGAATCTGACACTATTTCTCCTGCTTCTCTCTCCAATGTTTGCCTTCTCTGGACTCACTCCCCCAGACCAAGTGGACGGAAGGGAGGTGGAGTGGGAATTTGTCTAGCCCCATGCAGGTACTTCACCCACCTCCCTCTCTGACACTCTCCTCTTTTGAGGCACATTGTATTTGTCTATTTTCTCCTGTTTCTCTAAGAATGGCTGTCATCTACCGGCCCCCTGGACCGGTATCAACATTCCTGGATGACTTCTCTGCCTGGCTACCCTACGTTCTCTCTTCTGAAATCCCTACAATCTTTCTCGGCAACTTCAACATCCCTGTTGATGCTAATACTACTACTACTTCTAAACTTCTCAGTCTATCCTCATCTCTTGACCTGAATCAACGAATACAGGCTCCTACTCACTCCAACAGGAAAACACCCTTGATCTTGTAACTGATACAAAGATAGAGCTGTGCCACTCCAGGTGGGAATGATTACTTCCTTCAACCTTGTGGTGCAGGTCCATTCCGCAGCCTGAATAAAAATTGACAAACAGAAACTTTTCAACATACATAATAAAATCAATTGTGCATATTGTAAAATTGTAGAAACAACATCTTTGTATGTGGGTAAACACACCGACACATAAAGAGGAGCAGAATTTGTCAGATAGTATGCCAACATATGTACAATAACATGTAGTGTAGAGAGTATCCTCTAAATATAGAAGATTAAATAGTACAGTTATTGTCTAACTCCTTCTAAAGTCAATTAATTGTATTTTACTTGTTATGCCCTGTACACATGACCGGTTTTGCCGTCGGAATAAACTCTGAAGGTTTTTCCAACGGAGTTCCGATGGAATTCCACTCAAGCTGTCTTGCATACACACACTCACACCAAATTCAGACCGTCCAGAACGCGGTCACGTACAACACGTAAGATGGGACTAGAAAACGAAAGTTCAATAGCCAGTAGCCAATAGCTTCTGTCTCATACTTGCTTCAGCGCATGCGTCGTTTTTGGTGCGTCGGAACAGCATACAGACAAGTAGTTTTTCTGATATTAATTTGTTCCATTGGAACAATATAGAACATGTTCTCTATCTAAGTCCGTCTGAATTTTCGACAGAAAAAGTCCAATGGGGCATACACACGGTCGGAATATACAATGAAAAGCTCCCATCGGACTCTTTCTGTGGGAAATTCCGCTCGTGTGCACGTAGCATTACTCCCTACCTGCTGACAAACAACCACATCATGTCATATCAGTCGCACTCTCTAAATAATAAGTGTGTGTGTACCTCTGTCATCATAAGTGTGTCCACCCATGAAGCAAATCATGCAAGAAAAATATACACATGCTTTCCTAATCGTTTCCCTATTCAATTATTTGTATTTTGTTGTAACATCTTCTGTGGTTTGTGTGGATCTGGGCTCAAATACTCCAAACCAAGGGTTAATTGGCATAATCAAGCACCATTTATATTTCAGCTGTGCACATGGTATTTTATTGTTGCACTTACTGGTGTTTGTTAGATTATGGCTAAGCGAACCTTGATTCGTGAAACGCGTTAATCTTGCCATGCCTGCATAAAGGTCTCATGATGTATCTTTATGGATTTTTATCTTCAATAAAGTAATCATCACTGCTTCATACCTGGGAGTGCAGTCAACCTTTCTTGAACCATTGACCCTTGACCTTGTCTTCTATCTATGCACTCTGTGCAACCTCTCCAACAATCCTCTCCCACTCTCTGATCCCCACTTTATTAGTTTCACTCTCTGTCAGTCTTCTACCTCCCCTCCCTCCAATCGCCTAACAGTTACCCGTAGAAACCTTCGCCACTTCAACCCTTCTCTTCTCTACTCTGCTACTGACCACCTCTATGACAAAATCTCACCCCTGTCCTGCCCCAACCTAGCCACTTTCATCTACAACAGCTCACTGTCATCCTCCCTAGACAAGCTCGACCCCCTCACTACATGCAGAATCAGGCCCTGACCACTACAACCCTGGTAAACAGACAACACCAGAAGTCTCAGAAAACGTAGCTGCACTCTTGAGCATATGTGGTGTAAGACTGGAAAGACTGGTCTACAACCGACTAAGCTACCATCTGACTATGAACAAACTTCTTGATACCCTTCAGTATGGATTTTGTCCTCAACACTCCACAGAAACTGCTTTCCTTAAACTCACAAACGACCTACTAACAGCTAAAACAATTGGACACTATTTTGTACTACTTCTCCCGGACCTCTCTGCTGCCTTTGACACATTGGACCATCCCCTCCTCCTCAAAAAACTCCATTACTTTTGTTTCTGTGACTGTACTTTTCACTGGTTCCCATCCTATCCCATCGTACCTTCAGTGTTACTTACAACTCTACTTCCTCCTCTCCTCTTCCTTTCACTGTCGGGGTCCCCCAAGGTTCTGTTCTTGGAACTCTCCTTTTCTCAATCTACACCTCCTCTTTCGGTCAGTTGATTGCCTCCCATGGCTTTCAATATCATCTCTACACTGACGAACACCCCAGCTCACTCCATCTGTCTTCTCACGCATCATCAACTTACTAACAGACATATCTGCCTATATGTCACATAATTTCCTCAAACTCAACCTATTTAAAACCGAGCTCATGATATTTCCACCCCCACATGCCCCTTCCCCTGATACCTTTGCCAAAATCAACGGCTCAACTATAAACCTGTCCCCCCACGCCAAGGTCCTAGGTGTAATCCTGGACTTTAAACTATCCTTTCGACACCAACATCCAGTCGCTGTGTAAAGCTTGCTGCCTCAACCTCTACAACATTTCCAAGATACGCGCTGTCAGGAATCAGCGGCTAAGGAGACCAGACACGTAGCTACACAAGGGAACTGAGACCCAACAATCAAAGTATATATCTTTAAGGTGATATTTATTTACAGTGAACACACAGCAAACCATGAACACAGCAGACAACAAACACGAACCCCAAAGACAAAATCACTAACCAACAAAACTAAAGACTAAGTACAACTATATACAAGGTACAGATAAGGGTACAGGGAATGCGGGGATACAAGGTAGGGGGGATCACGACTGGGTACTGAGCAGAGGGAGGCAGGAGCAAGGCAGCGGGGTGCAGACTGGATCAAGCTAAGCAGGAATAACAGGCAGCAAACAAGGGACCAGAACCATGATGCACCGGGGGAAGGGAGGAGCAGTCTTAAGTAGCCCCCGGCAGCTGAACACTAATGTGCCTGATTACCACTGCCTGCTGGCTCCTGGGAGACACCTGCTGGTGGACACTGGAGCTGCAGCCCAGAGCAGGACAGTGTCACCAGCAGGTGAACTCAACCCTAACACGTCCCTTCCTAACCAATGTCACCACAAAGCTTCTAATCCACTCTTTTATCATCTCTCGCCTCAACTACTGCAACTCCCTTATTGGCTTACCTTTAAATAGGTTACCCCCCTTCAGTCCATCATGATCACTACTGCCAGGCTCATCCACCTTACAAACCGCTCTGCTAATTCTCTCTGCTAATCCCTCCACTGGCTGTCACTCAACCAATAAATTAAATTAAAGATACTAACACTAACTTACAAAGCCATCGACAACATGGCCCCCAGCTATATCACTAACCTGGTCTCAAAATACCAACTAAATCTTTCTCTTCACTCCTGCAAAGACCTCCTGCTCTCTAGCTCCCTCCAGGACTTCTTCCGAGCATCTCCCAACCTCTGGAATGCTCTACCCCAATTTGTCTATCTTCTACTTTGTCCACTTTCAGACGCTCCCTGAAAACTCATCTCTTCAGAGAAGCCTATCTGACCCCCTCCTAACAACTGGACATTTATTTTCTCCATCAGCACATCCCCACAGTTATTACCTCTTGTATCTCTCGACCCTTGATGATTTACTATATCCGGCCTTCCTGTAGAAAATAGGAGCACAATATGTGGTTTCTTAGACCTTCCTTGCTGATATCATGGGGAATGCATCTGCTACTTGACCAATTTTGAATTGAAAAGTAAGTTATCATTTTTGTATGCTTATAATCAGGTGTATTGAATATGATTCTTAATTGTACTCTTTAAATGTTGTATTTTTTGATTTTCTATAGACAGTGATACAATATCTCTGATGAAGATTTTAATAACCATTACCCACTGAAACGTGTTGGATCAAAGTATCACTTTATCTTTTTCTCAATATACAATATGTTTTAATAGTCACATGTCATATGTTTGAAATTTCTATGGAACTTTTTTCTATTTTGTATAATAAATTATTTTTTTTTTAAAAACTTTTTTTATTGCCTTAAAAATCCCACAACAGAGGTTTCTCTTATTGTTAAAGTCCCTCTTAGATTGTAAGCTCTAACAAGCAAGGTCCTCTGATTCCTACTGTATTAAAGTGTATTGTATTTGTGCTGTCTACCCTCAAGTTGTAAAGCGCTGCATAAACTGACAGATCTATATAAATCCTGTATAATAATAATAATAATAGATAAATAACTACACTGTATACTGGTTATACTTCTTTTTTGACTACCCTAAATATTTTGTGATAAACCATTTACATAATGTTGCTACTAGAGAGGTTAAAAAACTTTGTTTTATGTTAATCAAAACTAAATTGCCCTGGAATTCCAAAGAAGCCTTATATTTCATTCATTTTTAATTATATACTGCAATTTTAGGCAGGAAATTGAACTTTAAAAATTAATATAACATAGGAAGTGTTTGATTCAGCACAATTAAATTGCCAGCTTCAGCTGTAGAATCTATCATGACCAAGGATCTTTTTGGGTGTAACTAATAGACATATTTTTTAAGTTCTGCAACATCATCTAAAGAAGGTTGATATATTATTAGAAAGAATCCCATTGATCTGGCAGTATATACTTTAACAGAAAGATATCTTGTCCAAGGAAAACTGAAGAAAAATCAAGTAGATGAAATAAGAATGCTAATTTAGAGTGTTACTGCTCTCTGCTGGCTGTGTTGACAGTAAAGTTTATTAACTATGAAGATGTCCCTGTGCTAGCCATTTGTGTATGCATCATGCAAATCTGTTTCTGAAAAGCCATTTAATGGGCTGTGAAATTGAGGTGGAACAGGGGTTATTTATTAGTTCAACAGTGCAAACAGGGAAAAAATAAGTCAAAAAGTGGCTACCAGCTTCCTATTTTTGCTTCTATTTTAACTGATACAGTTATTTGCCGTTTTTGAAGCAGGTTGCAGCCAAGAAATATTAATAAATAAACCTCTGAAGGCTTCAAATACACACACCATTAAAGAAACAATAAGAGCATGAAATTTATAGCAGGGAAGGTGTTTTGTGATTGTTGTTAATATCCCGCGTGCCTCATTTACTTATGTAATGAGCAGATAAGAAATGTCTCCAAGGCAATATAACATCGGAAGAAATTTTTCCACAGTGCCTTTGCTTTTGTAAAAGGTATTGTTGTTTAAACATATGCAGAAAAAAAACTGTTTAATAGGTTTTATTTTTTATTTATTTGTCTTTCCTATTATTATTATTATTATACAGGATTTATATAGCGCCAACAGTTTGTGCAACGCTGAACAAAATGAAGGCAGACATTACAGTTACATTAAAATTTGGTACAAGAAGAATCAGAGGGCCCTGCTCATTAGAGCTTGCAATCTAGGAGGGAGGGTCAATTGATACAAAAGGTAATAGCTGTGGGGGATGATAAATTAGCTATGTGGTGCCGCGCTAGTCCTGAGTGAATGTCTGAATAACTTGGATTGTTAAAGATACAAGGTGCAGGATAGAGATATGGTGTACATTAAAAGGTGATACTCTCAGCTGTGATAGCAATCTTAATAGCTGAGGTAGCAGTTCTAGTGATAATGAACATCTGTGCTATTAGTAGTAAGTACCTATATCTCATCAATGTGCATAAATGGTACAAAATTTATCAAAATAAACAGTCAGTGAGTTATTTGCATCATGTTCATAAAAAGATCATAGTAATAATACACAATAACAATTAATAATAATAAAGTGCATAGTGCAATAGACGATGACTCATTATACAACTCAACCATGCAACACATAAAGTGACATATGTGCAATGGTGTACTCAAAGGTAATATAAATAGTATCCCAAAAAGGAAAGAAATAATTAATAAAGCATAAAAGCTATTGACTCTAACGTGATTAAATTGTCCAAACATGCACAGAAATAGTAATGTGAATAATAGTGTAGTGAAGGGTATTCATGAACAAATTCTTCTTGATGTAACGTGATTGCAGCGTCCTGTCATGCAGCAAATAGCAGTGCAGTGCTCAAAGTAAATCACAGGGTGCACATCTTCGTGTCTAGACACCTATGTGTGAAATGGCCCCTTACCTTAGGGTAATAGGGCAAGCGCATTGACCAAAATTTATTTTGGGGGGAGTCCTCCTAGGGGTGTAACACGTTATCCTCGTAGTCCTAGTCCCATGGGGTAGGTCCCTCGATGGTAATGTGGATAAAAAAAGGGGTAGTCCCTATAGTGTAGTATCGTTTAAGTAAGCAATATTTATTAGGTAAAACAGGGTACTCACATAACAAACTTAAAACCGATCCTATCTCCAACGAGCGGCGAGCTCGTAAACCTATTGCAGCATGTACAGCCTGTCACGTGCCAGCCTGATGAAGTCACGTGCGGTGTGACGTCATGCGTAGGGACGGGACAGGCTGTACATGCTGCAAAAGGTTTACGAGCTCGCCGCTCGTTGGAGATAGGATCGGTTTTAAGTTTGTTATGTGAGTACCTTGTTTTACCTAATAAATATTGCTTACTTAAACGGTACTACACTATTGGGACTCCCCCTTTTTTTATCCACATTACCATCGAGGGACCTACCCCATGGGACTAGGACTACGAGGATAACGTGTTACACCCCTAGGAGGACTCCCCCCAAAATAAATTTTGGTCAATGCGCTTGCCCTATTACCCTAAGGTAAGGGGCCATTTCACACATAGGTGTCTAGACACGAAGATGTGCACCCTGTGATTTACTTTGAGCACTGCACTGCTATTTGCTGCATGACAGGACGCTGCAATCACGTTACATCAAGAAGAATTTGTTCATGAATACCCTTCACTACACTATTATTCACATTACTATTTCTGTGCATGTTTGGACAATTTAATCACGTTAGAGTCAATAGCTTTTATGCTTTATTAATTATTTCTTTCCTTTTTGGGATACTATTTATATTACCTTTGAGTACACCATTGCACATATGTCACTTTATGTGTTGCATGGTTGAGTTGTATAATGAGTCATCGTCTATTGCACTATGCACTTTATTATTATTAATTGTTATTGTGTATTATTACTATGATCTTTTTATGAACATGATGCAAATAACTCACTGACTGTTTATTTTGATAAATTTTGTACCATTTATGCACATTGATGAGATATAGGTACTTACTACTAATAGCACAGATGTTCATTATCACTAGAACTGCTACCTCAGCTACTAAGATTGCTATCACAGCTGAGAGTATCACCTTTTAATGTACACCATATCTCTATCCTGCACCTTGTATCTTTAACAATCCAAGTTATTCAGACATTCACTCAGGACTAGCGCGGCACCACATAGCTAATTTATCACTTACCCACAGGGTCGGTCTGTACCTGTTTCGGTGCAAGCAGCTTTTCCAATTGGGCCTATCTGTTTACACATGATAGCGCGGGAATAAATATATATATATCGAGTTTACTGTGGGGGATGAGCTGATGGAGAAAGTAAAACAATGTCTTAGTTAGAAGCAGGATGAGCTTCTTTAAACAGAAGGGTTTTCAGGGATCGTCTAAAGATGGATAGATTAGGAGACAGTGGGACAGATTGGGGTAGGGAATTCCAAAGGATGCGAGAAGCTCTGGAGAAATCCTGTAGGCGAGCATGGAAGGAAGTGACAAGGGAGCTAGAGAGCAGGAGGTCTTGGGAGGAACGAAGAGAGCGGCTTGGTTGGTATTTTGAGACTAGGTTAGTGATGTAGCTGGGGGCAGAGTTGTAGATGGCTTTGTAAATTATTGTTAGTACTTTTAATTTTATTCGTTGGGTGATTGGAAGCCAGTACAGGGATTGGCAGAGAGGGGTGGAGGACACTGGACGGTTGGTAAGGTGGATGAGTCCTGCAGCAGCATTCGTTATGGACTGAAGGGGGGATAGTGTATGTAAAGGTAGTACAATGAGGAGTGAGTTGCATTAGTCGAGGCGAGAGATGAGCAGGGAGTGAATCAGAAGCTTGGTGGTGTTATTGGTTAAAAAGAGGCATATTCTAGAGATGTTGCGGAGACTAAGGTGGCATGATTTGGACAGCGATTGTATGTGGGCCTAAAAGGACAGTTCAGAGTCTAGGGTTACCCCTAGCATCCTGGCATGTGGGGACGGACTGATAGTTGTGCCATTGATCTTGACAGAGAAGTCAGGGGAAGAGGAACGTGGGGGAGGAAATATTATGAGCTCGGTTTTAGATAGATTCAGTTTGAGGAAGTGGTGTGACATCCAGGCTGATATGTCTGTTATTAAATCAGTGATGTGTGAGGAGACTGATGGGGTGAGCTGAGGGTTAGAGAGATAGATGTGGGTGTCATCGGCATATAAATGGTGGTGGAAGCCATGAGAGGCTATCAGCTGACCCAGGGAGGATGTGTAGATCGAGAATAATAGAGGTCCAAGGACAGAACCTTGGGGGACCCCAACAGTAAGAGGTGTTGGAGAGGATGAAGTAGAGTTGTAAGTGACACTGAGGGTGCGGTGAGATAGGTAAGATTTTAACCAACGGAGAGCACAGCCATGGATACCAAGCAAATTGAGTTTTTTGAGGAGGAGGAGGGGGTGATCAACTGTATCAAAGGCAGCATAGAGGTCCAAGAGTAAGAGTATGTAATAATGACCATTGGTTTTAGCTGTTAGTAAGTCATTTGTGAGTTTAGGGAGAGCAGTTTCTGTGGAGTGCTGTGGACGAAATCCAGACTGAATGGGATCAAGAAGGTTATTCTCAATGAGATGGTCGCTCTGTCAGTAGTAGACTAAACGTTCAAGGAGTTTGGAGGCAAAAGGGAGCAAGGAGATGGGTCTTAGGTCGTTAAGATTGATGGGGTCCAGTGAGGCCTTTTTTGGTATGGGAGTGACTAGTGCATGTTTCAGAGGGTTGGGGAAGATGCCAGTAGAGAGGGAGAGGTTGAAGATATGAGATAAAGAGTGTAGGATAGAGTCAGAGAATGACCGTAGTATTTGAGAAGGAACGGGGTCCAGCGAGCAAGAGGTTAGGTGGGCATTAGAAAAAGGTTTATTGACTTCCCCTGTAGTAGTTGGGTTAAACAAGAATATTGATTCTACAAGAGGACAAAGAGTGTAAACTGAAGAAGATATCTGTAGAGTGGAGGAGATCTCGAGACGAATTGTCTCAATCTTATTTTTGAAGTGATTAGCAATCTCCTGGGCATTGAGTAAGTTAGTGGGTGGAGGTAATGGTGGATGAAGTTGAGCATTAAAGGTAGAAAATAGTTGATGGGGACTGTGTGAGAGGGTGTTAATGAGAGTGATAAAGTAAGTCTGTTTGGCAGGGGGAAGACAGGAATGGTATTTTTGGAGGGCAGATTTTTATTGGCTGAAATTTTGCTGTGACTTTGTCTTATGTCACAGACGCTCAAAAGCATGACATGTCTGTCTGCCAGGGTTGTAGAGGTCGGGGCCTGATTCTATGCATAGTGAGGGGGGCCAAGGTATCCACGGTGGATGACAGTGAACTGTTGTAGATAGAAGTGGCCACTGTGGGGTAGGACAAGGATGAGATTTTGGCATAGAGACAATCTATAGCAGAAAAAAGAAGAGAAGGGGTAAGATGGTGAAAGGTTTCTACAGGTAATTGTTTGGTAGTTGGAAGGTAAAGAGGAGAAAGACAAGGAGAGAGTGAAACTAATAAGGTGGTGATCAGAGAGAGGAAAAGGAATGT
Source organism: Aquarana catesbeiana (assembly GCF_042186555.1). Taxonomy (NCBI): domain Eukaryota; kingdom Metazoa; phylum Chordata; class Amphibia; order Anura; family Ranidae; genus Aquarana; species Aquarana catesbeiana. Next base: position 808,176,196 of record NC_133324.1, read on the forward strand.
TGGAGAGGTTGCGTGGAGTGCATAGGAGAATATTGCAGTGTATACACGATCGGACATTCCAACAATGAAATCCCGGATTTATTTCCGACGGATGTTGGCTCAAACTTGTCTTGCATACACATGGTTGCACAAATGTTGTTGAAAATTATGATCGTCAAGAACGTGCTGAAGTACAACACGTACGATGGCACTATAAAGAGGAACTTCAATAGCCAGTGCGCCACCCTTTGAGCTCCTTCTGCTAATCTCGTATTTATCTCGTGTTAGTAGAAGTTTGGTGAGGGACGATTCGCGCTTTTCAGCCTCATGCTTTTCAGATCATTACTGCTCTTCAGTTTGTGCTTGTGGGTTCGTATCTGGTTTTCAGTGCGTGTAGTCAGTTCACATCTTGTTTTCAGTGCGTATTTTTATATTACATATTTGACTTACAGTGCGTTCTTGTCTGCTCGTTTCTGATTTTCAGCCTGCTCTTCTCAGGCCTTTCTGATTTTCAGTGTGTTCTGTTAGTTCGTTCTGACCAGCCGACCACAGTTCGTGCTGTGCAGGGGCTTGGTGTTGGGGTTCTTATTTTGACTGAAGCGCAGTCCATGAACAGGGCGGGGAGGAGTTCATGGACGAAAAATTGGTTGCTCCAGCGTGACCAATTCTCTCATATGCCTTTGTTGCGGAAGATCCGTGAGAATAATCCTGATGATTTCAGGAATTATCTCCGGATGACGGACCCCGTTTTTCACTGTCTGTTGGCTTTGCTGTCCCCTTATATTATGAAGCAGGACACCTGCATGCGGGAAGCCATCACTCCTGAACAGGGGCTTGTCACCACCTTTCAGTACTTGGCGATGGGGAGAAGTCTGCAGGACATCAAGTTCTCGACAGGCATCTCCCCCCAGGCTCTGGGGATCATTATTCCAGAGACCTGTTCTGCCATTATTCAGGTCCTGCAGAAGGACTATATTAGGGTAAGATTGCTCCTTTAACATCACATTATTTGTATTTAATGTTTGCTAATGTATTGTATTTCTTTCATCATTCACTAATTACCATGATTGTAAAATGCTGTGAATGTCCCCTTTGTCCTCATGCATGCTGGAAGTTTTTAAAGTTTTTTGTCCTTCATGCATATTTGCCTTCACTAACCTCCCCAACATGCTATTCTGGGCCCATACACACCTAGCCTAGTCACTTAACAATGTATTTTGTCAACCCCATTGTAGTGCTTTACCCTAAACACCCCTAAAATGTGTACAAATGTTATTTGTGTGCTTAAATTCAGGTAGAGTGCCAGAGGCTTTTTTTGGGGTCCCAAAATCATTTGGAACCCTCCCTCCCCCCAACTGCTAAGTCAGCCAATACCAATCCTCTATCTACTGACTTTGCCAAACCCATACACACTATACCTACCTCTTTTGTGGTCATATTTATGGATTAATTCACCAAAACATGTAATGAAAGGGCCCGCCTGAATACTTTCAAATGGTACTGTTTAAAGTTTTGTTCTCCTATTATCTTGATAGGTAATTGCAGAATGTAAAAATATGCTTCAATTTGTACAGTGTGTATTCATATTTTAGTATTATGACACGTCTTACCTGTCCAGTGGGCTGCCAATAGTGTAAGTAAGGAGGGGCTGGCCAAAGTAACACACATTATTTATGCATTCAGCTCTCAATGAAGTGGAGAGGGTTACCTGTCCAAAACATCCCCCCCTACCTAAAATTTTTACAATGGGCCATCAGAGGGTGTGAGGAATCTGATAGGTGAACCTTAGATTTAAAAAAAAAAAAATACTCCTTGAAATAAATGTTATACTGATGTTGTCCAAGAATGTTTGTGTCTAATCTGCTTGCAATGTTATGTGCAAAAGTACTAATTTTTTTTTCTTTTTTCATTCCACAGTTTCCTTCAATGCCACAGGAATGGCAGACTGTGGCTTCTCAATTTGCCCAGTGGTGGGACTTTCCCAACTGCGGAGGGGCAATAGATGGGAAACACGTCCACATAGTCCCACCCTCCAACTCGGGGTCTTACTATTATAACTATAAGGGGTTTAATAGTATTGTGCCTGTCTCACATTTTGGTTTGGGTAAGGTCCATGCTTCCTGTCATAATCGGCCCTCTTCAAGATGTCCACCATCTCCACCATCTCTACAAAGGACATTTTTGAGGCCTTAAATCTCCTCCGTGATCGAGACGTTCGTGGCTCTGGGCTTTCATCATTGCTGCTGCTGTCTTCATGCACATGTTGTCTCTCCGCCATGTGCTCTCCCACTGCGCAAAAGAGAAGGAGCGGGGAATATACTAGATAGAAGGTCAGGGGCGGGTGGAGTTTCATGCATGCGCAGTGTATAAAAAGCGGAATCCGCGTGCGTTGTACGTACGATCTGTGACCAGAGGAAGAAGTATCGGAAGCGCCAATCGTTCTAACAAAGGTACAATTTTAACTTGGGGCATCAGTGGCCTATACTGCTTAGATATTGAGGCCTATAATGGGACACGATTAGGAGAGTTTAGCCTGACTTTGGGGTTTGTCTTCTGTTGTGTCTTGCAGATAAAATGGATCGATTCAATGATCATGATTTCCTCCCCAATTCATTGATTTGTACAGAGAGCTGCCCTGTCTGTGGCAGACAAAACACCCCTTTTGTACAAATTGACTAAAGAGGCAGGCAGCACTGGATAAATTGCTGGAATTTGTGAAGCCGCAGATCCCCACGGCAACAATCCCCTAATTGAAGTGCAAATTTGGTGGCCTGAGAAGCATTTATAATAGGGAGCGCAAGAAGGTCCAGGATTCCCAGAGATCAGGAGCAGCAGCAGATGACATTTATGTCCCCAGGCTGTGGTACTACGACAGACTGTGGTTTTTGTCAGACCAGACTGAAATCAGGCCATCACTCTCAACCCTTCCTTCCACTCTTCCTTCCACCCCAGCTGAGGCTTCTGACGTCTAACCTGGGCCTTCCACCCAGGAAGAAAATGTGGAGGAGGCCAGCCCAGTCAGGTACAGCATTGTTAAACATTTTTCTCAAAATTGTGTGTGATTGATGAACAATAAACTAAAACTATGTCCCTTTTGCATACATAGGAAAGCCTCAGCCAGGAGGAGGCTCTGGAAAGTGGCAAGAAAAAAACACAGTAGGTCCTTAAGTGCTAAAACTGACACACATTAAAAGCCATTGTTATGTCATGATGATATTTAAAAAAAACGGCTAGAACCCAGTGCAGCTGCTAGCTCCTGGAGGGAAGTAGGCAACAAAATAGACAAAAATGCAGCGCTCAATGGGACCAGTAATAAAAGATTGTTATGAGTAGAGTAAACAGTGAAATTAGTTTATTGGATGCACATTAAAATTGAAAAACAACAGCTGGCAATAAAAGGATAAAATCAAATTGATTGAAAACAGATCATTGTCAGAATTGAAGTACTCTGAATGGTAGTAAAAACGATGCCGCCGATTATAAAGGGTTAATGTCAGCAAGTGTGCTTTATGTGTCAAACCTCAGTAGCGAACAAGATATTTGGGGGACACACCTTCACATTAAAGCTGGTGCAGCCATAAGACCATACAATAGAAGAAAAATATTACCGCACACACATGCAAAAAAAACATTCACCTCTAGCAAGGCTAGTTTAAAAACACATAAACATTCTCAAAAAAGACTTTTTGAGAATGTTTAGGTGTTTTTAAACTAGCCTTGCTGGAGGTGAATGTTTTTTTGCATGTGTGCGCTGTAATATTTTTCTTCTATTGTATGGTCTTATGGCTGCACCAGCTTTAATGTGAAGGTGTGCCCCCCAAATATCTTGTTTGTGTATTGTATGGATTCTGACCAAATCCCTTTGGGATAGGAGCACCCTATTCCCTCATTAAGTACCTCTCATTAGTGTCCACTTGTGTCATAGATGGAGACCTTTAAATTCTCCTATTTAGAAGAATGTAGCTCTCATGGTTCAGAGAAGCAGGATCTCACAAATCTATGGATAGTGTAGGACCCACTAATCATGGGATACTTTGTCACAGTAAGTGGGCTTAGCACCATATAGCAATATGGTGTGACCAAATCCCCATATTTTTGAAAATGTCTTTTTGAGAATGTTTAGGTGTTTTTAAACTAGCCTTGCTGGAGGTGAATGTTTTTTTGCATGTGTGCACTGTAATATGCAACAGGTGGCTGGACGTGGATTACTGGACTCACTGTGACCAGGAGATCGCGTCAAAGGACTCCCACAGTCAGGCTGGCTGATCAGGCGAGCTAAGACCTGGCTTCCTGGAAGGCGCTATGGATGATGCACGGTGAATCCGAAGGCCAAAAGAGACGGTCAGAGTCAGAAGTGAGGCGAAAACGTTGCTATCATCCTACGTGGAAAGATATCATTCCCAAGGGCCAATTCCACAGACTACAGAGAAACTGTACAAAAATAGAGGATTACATAGCACAAGGACGGTACATGCAAAGAAAGTTTGAGGAAAAAGGATACCCAAGGGATCTAGTGATGGATGCCTTTCTCCAAAACAATTGCCAAAAAACATAAATAAAAACGATAGGTCTTTGGCAATGGCCAATATAGCAAGATTTGTATCAACATTTAATAGCAAATATAGGGCCATCACTAAAATAATACATAAACATTACGACATCCTAAAACTTGATCATGTTCTAGCTCCCTTACTTCCTTCTAGGCCACAAATCACTTATAGACGTTCACGCACGGTAAAGAGCATCATTGCCCCCGCAAACTAACAAAACCTAATAGTGGATCCTTTCTTGACATCAGAACTTTTTTTGATAACAGGACTGGGATCTTCCAGTGTCGGAAGAGAGGCTGCCTCACTTGCCAATCAGTCCCCCATGGTTGCTCAGAAATAACTACCAATAGAGGCAAATCTTTCAAGATAAAACAATTTAATACCTGTTCTACGGAATTTGTTATATATGTCCTGCATTGCTCATGTGGTCTTTTATACGTTGGTCGCACAATACATACCCTGCGAACCAGAATAGGTGAGCATCATAGAAGAAGAAGGGATGTATTAAACATAGTGTTCCGCGTCATTTTCGTCAGGTACATAACAAAGACTTTGGACAAATAGAAGTACTTGCAATCAAGGCCATTCCCAGAGGTACCCTAACTGAAAATGAGAGGTTCTCCCTTCTTTGCAAAAGGGAGACATTTTGGATATATTTATTGGGTTCCCTCTCACCTGAGGACATCAGTGAGGAAATTGATGTCCTCCTCAGTGTGATTAAATAACGATAAGGTCTGGGCTGCCACTACATCATCTTTTATGTCTTTTATTGATCCTTTATTGATGGTTTTATGCCCCCCAGCCCCCTTTTTCCCTGTACCTACACCCCTTTTCACATCGTAATTAACAACCAATTATCTATATATTTTATAGACAATTTTTTTATATAAATCTTTTTAACATTTACAACATTAATTCTTGATTTCATTTTTGTATTGATTTTTTTCAGCACATTGCATGATAGCCACATATAAATTGTTACAAACATTATAATCCATAATGGTTTTTTTTTTTTTTTTTTTTTCAAAAACACTTTATTGGATTTTCAGCAGGTGTAAAAGGCAGTACAGTGGAGAATTTTCACAGAAGTAATCCACAATCTACATAGAGTTACATAACAAGGGTAAACTATACGATAACAGGCGAATGAAAGTTTTTCATACAGGAATACAGAGGTCTATAGTAGTAGTGTGTTAACAAGTACATTGCATAGTACAAAGGTACAAATAAGAGAGAGCAAAAACATTTCCATTGTTGTGCACGTGATTCTCTGGTTCCGTGAATTGGACATACCTGGTGTGAGCTATATGCTATAGTAATCTCAAGGGTATGTAAGGTAGATTTTCAGTCATTCGCGTGGTATCAAATATTGGTAGTGTTGTAGATCCGGGCCGACGATAATATTGTTACCCACATTCCTGGGCACCCCTATAGGGTACTAGCTGTGCCCAGTGTAGATACAGATATTTGCTTGAAATTGGGTCATGTCGGTAATGTGCCTCATGGTAGTGCGAGTCACCAAAATGTCAATGTGGGTGGTGTATAGAGGGGAATAGGCTATTCTACATGCCTAAGCTGATGGGAGGCAGAGGTGGGGGGGGTTGGGGGGTGGTAGGACGGAGGATCCGGACAATATAATGATTGGTTAGTGTTTTAGCAAGCAATCCGGCCAGTGTCGTCTCCTGAAGTGATAGTATGTGAGTTGGTTTGTGTGCCTGTGGGATGTGAATTCCTGAAATGGGTCCAGCATGCCCATGTGTTGGCGTATTTGGATGGTGAATCAGATGCTTGATGTATGAGATTCTCTATGTCAGCTATCCTGTCAACTCTCCGGATCCACTCTGGGATCGAGGGGGGTGATGTGTTTCTCCAATGTACAGGGATACATAGGTTTGCCGCATTAATAAGATGGAGAGTTAGCGACTTCTTGTATACGCGTTGGGGAAGCGAGGTATGATGGAGTAGGTATTGCGCTGGGGTGTAGTCAGGGGTGTATGTTGTAATCTGGGTGATTAGGCTATGTATTGCGGCCCAATAGGATTGAATGATTGGGCATTCCCACCATATGTGGAAAAGGGAACCCCCGGGCTGCGTTACATCTCCAGCAATTGGGGGATATTGTAGGTAGAAATTTGTTAATTTTATCGGGAGTTCTGTACCATTTTGAGAATATTTTGAACCTGCATTCTTGTGTTGTTACGTTACCGGAACCTTTGTGAATATGGTAGAGTACATTTCTCCAATCATCTGTGGTTAAGGTTGTGTTCAGGTCAGTTTCCCATTGACTCAGTAGTGCAGTATTTGTGGTGTTTGGATGAGTGGAGAAAAGTGTGTGGATGGTCGAGATGAGGTGTCTTTGGGGTTCGTTTTTGGAACATAGCTGTTCGAAAGGTGTAAGTTCCCTATGAATGTTGTCTTTATGTTGGAGGCTTTGCAAGAAGTGACGGATTTGTAGATAGTTGTATAAGGGGATGTGATAGTCTGGGAATTTAGTGGTCAGCTCTGAGTGTGGTAATATAGTTCTTTGGTGGTATAGCTGTTGTGCTAAAAGTCGGGGTCTATGTGGTTCCTTGGTTGGGTGGAATTTGTGTACGCCCGGTGAAAATTCCGGGTTATCTTCTATGGGAGTGTGTTGGAACTTGAGAATTTTACATGATTTCGTGAAGTTGATTAGGGTGGAGTTGATTAGGGGATTTGCAGCGGCGGTTTGCGGGATAAATTTTGGGTTGATCCAAGGGAGGAGTTTTAAAGGGGTTTTGGTAAAAGCATTTTTCAACTGCACCCAGTCTTTTTCTTTGCCGTGTACGTGCCAATCCACAATTCTAACTAGATGGCAAACCTGATAATAGGTTTGTAGGTCAGGAACTTGTAGTCCGCCTTGTAATTTGGAGGTTGTCAGTTTGTTCCAATTCAATCTAGGCTGTTTGGATAGCCAGATGAATTTTCTACAGATTCGTTTGTACGAGGCAAAGAAGGAGTGCGGGAGCAGTATTGGTATGGTTTGAAGAAGGTAGAGCAATCTAGGTAGAACATTCATTTTTAAGATGGCAATCCTTCCAAACCATGAGAACGGTCCAATCTGCCACTTCTGAAGATCACCCTCGATGGTTTGTAGGATTGGTATGAAGTTAAGCCTAAACAAATCTGATAAAGCTGTGGGTATGTTAATGCCAAGGTATTTTATGGCTTGCGTTTCCCACCCAAAAGGAAAATTATGTTTGCATTGTGTTACCGTCTCTTGTGTTAATGAGATGTTGAGAGCCTTGGATTTGGAGAAGTTTATTTGCAGGTTCGACAAGAATTTGAAGAGGGCAAAATCTTTGAGTAGATTCGGGATGGTAGTGATCGGATCTGTAAGGAAGAGGAGAACATCATCCGCATAGGCGGCTACTTTGTAGTGTGTTTGGTTAATTTGGATGCCTTTGATGTCAGGATTTTCTCTAATTTTGCGTAGCATGGGTTCCATTGTTAGTATGAAGATCAAGGGGGATAATGGGCATCCCTGTCTAGTACCATTGGACACGGAGAAGGCGCCCGACAGTCCACCGTTCACTCGGACTTTGGCTGTGGGAGAAGCATAGAGGACCATAATCATATTGATGAGTCTTGGTGGGAAGCCTGCGAAATGTAGGGCAGCTTCCATAAAGTCCCAAGCTACCCTATCGAACGCCTCCTCCGCATCCAAGGATAGAAAGAAGCCTTTAGTATTAGTGGAAGTCAGCCAGTGGTGTATGTTTAAAGCTTTGGTAGTATTGTCTTTAGCTTCTCTGCCTGGGACAAAACCTACTTGGTCTGTGGTGATTAAATTTGGGATCAGGGGTAAAAGGCGATTCGCTATGGCTTTGGCGTATAACTTAACGTCTACGTTAAGTAGAGAAATGGGGAGATAATTAGAGACCAATTTGTCATCTTTCCCTGGTTTGGGGATAAGGGTGATGTGAGCCTCTAAGAGATCTTTGGGGGCCGTAGTGGTAGGGGAGAGGTTGTTAAAGGCCGTGACCAGTTGAGGCAATAGTATATCAGGGAATGATTTGTAATATCCGACCGTCAGTCCATCCGGACCGGGGCTTTTGCCCGGTTTCATCTGTTTCAGTGCAAGAGTTATCTCTTCCGCCGTTAAGGGGACGTCAAGAGATGCGGAGTCTTCGGTCCGGATGGGCGAGGGAGCGTATTGTGTTAAGAAGTCATGGATTGCCTCCTTCCGGTCAGTCAGAGTGAAGGATGGTTGGGTGGTGTGGGTGTTGTACAGGTTGGTGTAATAGCGCACGAATTGTTCCGCTATGTCATCAGATTTTACCATAGTTTTACCCGAGGGGTCTACGATGGAGTGGATGGTGTGGGCCGCTTTTTTCATTTGCAGTGCTCTAGCTAGCATCTTCCCTGATTTGTTACTATATTCGTAAAAGCATTTTTGTGTGAGCATGTATTTCTTCTTGATGTAGCTGTGTAATTCGTCTAGGAGTTCGGTTCGTAGTTGTGTCAATTCAGACAGTGCTTCTAGAGCTAGAGATTCCTTGTGTTTACGTTCTAAAGCGGAAATATGTGTGGTTAGGTCCTCAAGTTTTGCTTTCCTTAGTCTGTTTCTGTGCGCGGCCTGTGACAGGAATGTGCCTCTTATGACACATTTGTGTGCAGCCCAGACTATTTCTGGTGCAGTGCCTTCCCGACTGTTCTCTGAGAAATAGTTATGTAAGTGTTCGGAAATCTTATGGAAAATTTCAGTGTCTGTGAGTAGGGAGTTGTCTAGGCGCCAGATGTGTGAGCGGGCAGTTTTATTAGGAACGTGTAGGGTAATAGAGATCGGGTTATTATCTGCGAGTATCATCGGTTCAATTGAGGACTTGTGGAGTATAGGAAGATCGGATTGGGAGATGAAGAAATAATCTATTCTGGAATATTTAGAGTGTGGTGGGGAGAAGAAGGTGAAGTCCTTAACTGTGGGATGAAGTGTGCGCCATGCGTCATGTAGTAATAGCTCTCTGAATTGTGTTTTGATCACACGTAAGGCCCTGTAGGTAGAAGATGAGGTGCCGTTGGATGTGTCGAGGAAGGGATCTAGAGGGATGTTGAAATCGCCCCCTACAATTAGGCAGCCCGTGCTAAAAGTCGTGAGGAGTTGTAGCGTACGGCGGAAGAACGGTACTTGTCGGGAGTTTGGGGCGTATAGGTTAGCAATGGTGAAGGTCTTGTTGTGCAGAGAGCCCTTGATGAACAAGAATCTCCCCAAAGAGTCTCGGTGTACATCAGTGACAACGAAAGGACAGTTTTTTGATATGAGGATACTAACTCCTTTTGATTTGGCTTCATTATCGGTTGCGTGATACACAGTTGGGAAGTGTTTGTTCTGTAATTTTGGGACCGCGTCGGATCTAAAGTGTGTTTCTTGGATGAGCGCGATGTGGGTGTTGGATTTTTGCAGAGAGGTGAGTAGGAGAGACCGTTTTTCGGGAGTGTTAAGTCCCTTTATGTTCATAGAGCGCAATGTGAGTGTGGAGTGAAGAGGAGCTTGTGCCGCAGTGCATGCATTGTGATCCATGACCTCCGTCAGGGTAGGGGTGAGTATATGCCTAGGGATGAATTGGTGGGGGGGTGCGCTATTTAGATTTTCAGCAGTAGCTTAAATCGTGTCAAACGAGGCGTAGGGGAGAATCCGATGAGGCAGCAGAGGGTTCGGTAGAGTCTGCTGTCTCGTAGGGATAATGTATTCGGACAGGTACAGAGCACTGATGATCTCCAATCAGTGGGTTCCGGATTGTCGAACCTCACCGCAACTGTGTGGGGGTCGGCGAAGATCTGGCACAAGTGTGTTATAATGGGTTGATAAGGTATGAAGACAGGTGTAGCCTGCCATCCTAAAAACAATGGAGTTTAAGTAAGGTGGTGCTTGACGTATGGTAAGATCTCGGCTGAGCAAGCAGGGTCCAGTTAGGGGGTATAGCAGGATCAGGGCGTGGATCTGTGAGCGGGAAATGCGTTAGTGTAAATATATTGATATCTAGAACGCTTGTTTGGGAGTCGTGGCAACCACTTAAGTAATAGTGCTACTCTCCGTAAGACACTGAAGTCTTGTCTTCCAGTTCGGTCTCTTATATGGGTGACCGTAGACAGAAGGGCCTATCTCAGTGATCCTGCAGGGGTGTAATAGGAGAGCTTGAGTGTGAGGCCACTGAAGAAGGCCATTTGTGGTGCTAAGTGGGGTAGGGGTCAATCGGACCCGAATGTATTGTAGTCAATGCCAAGTATCCAGTATTGCTGTGTGCTGTGTAACAACATTATAAACCGTTTGTAACAGATAACCTGAGGTATTAACTTACCTAAGAGCAAAATATAACCAGAAACTCAATTCTCAAAAAGAAAAAGAAAAGTTAATGTGTAGGTAAAATGCACATGAGGTAACGTGCAGGGAGTGCATGTAGAAGAGTTTCGGTGTCCTGCAGAACCCTCAGCAGAGCACCGGGCTGTGGGAGCAGGCGTCGGAGCAGAGTATCTGAGTTGCGTGGGGGAGTCCTACCGCCCGCCGGGGTAGGTGGTGTCCGGTTCGGACGGTGGGTGTTTCCGACCCGGAAGGTTCGATGGTATCATCGAGTCTGGTGTATTCCAGTAGGGTTGTGCGGTATCGCATCTGAGTTCCGGTCTTGCGCTAAAGGGCGTTCAGGGTGTTGTTAAGCCGAGGAGTAACCTATCGAGTCGCATCAGTCCCTGCCGTCGGAGTTCCGGAGCTGAAGAGTGGTTGCAGATCAGAAGGGGTCTTGTAATGAGCCGGGCGTGAGGATCGATGTCTTCTGGTATGTAGCGATCCGTGTCTGGTGGCGAGAGCGACATCATACTCTGCATCCGGCGCAATGGTGATGACAGGTGCAGGAGGTACCGGAAACTAGTGCGCTACCCGGAAGGGCACGCCCATGTGCTAGAAGGTTCTCGCTGTCTCGGTGCAGTCTGGTAATTGTAGGAATGCTAGTCTGCGTATGACCTGTATGAAGAGGATGAGAACATTACGTGGTAGCAACCCATGAGCATGGTGGTTGGGGAGCAGGAGGAATATTCCCGTCACTTTGCTCCGGGGGGGCAGAGAGCTCAGCGTGGCAGTGTGAGAAGAAAGTAAAATGTAAAAACCGTAAAGTCCAGATAGTAACTGAATAAAAGAATGGTGGAGGAAAAAACAAAAAGCTGTGTCTGGGTCATCTGTTGTAGAGGCCATCCAGGGGGAACAAGTGGGTAACAGAGCCCTGGTGGTCACGGCCTACTATGGAGGGCGTCAGCGTCCCCTTCTAGCTCTCCTGGAGGTAGGCGAGTGAGGGCTGTGGCCGCTACAGTTTGAACGGTGCGCGCCGTGAGGAGGTGTGTTGGAGGGAGATCTTCTTCTCCTTAGGCCCGCGTTAGCTGCTTCCATGGGTTCCTCAGTTGGATGTTCTCTGCGGATTGCGGAGCGCCGAAATTCTGCATACCAGTTGGGCACCTCTACTTTCGGTATGTGCAGAGTGTCGCAGAAGGCCGGGAGGTCTTCAGGAACTTTAAGGTAAGCCGTGCGGCCATGTGAGCAGGCGGTTAAGCAAAATGGAAATCTCCATTTGTAGGCGATATTGTTGGCGCGTAGAACATCTAGCAGGGGTTTCAGGTCACGGCGGTGTTGGAGGGTGATGCCCGACAAATCCTGGTATATTTGAATAACTTTCCCCTCATGTACTATTTGCGGTACGCCTCTTGCCTGCTTAAGTATCTCTTCCTTGACTCGAAAGTCCGTGAGGCAGCATATGATGTCCCTAGGGGGATCAGTGTCTTTCCCTTTTGGTCGCAGGGCCCTGTGGATCCTCTCCAAATCAATCGGTGTCTGTAGTGGTCTGCGTAAGAGGCCGTTGAATAGGCTGGTAGTAGATTGAGCAATCTGGTCGCCTTCGATGGTTTCGGGCACCCCTCTGACCCTCAAGTTGTGGCGTCTGCCACGGTTATCAAGATCCTCGAGGTGTCTCTGCATTTCCCTCATTTGAAGCGTGTGAGTGTCGACATGCCTCGTTGTTTTGCGTAGCTGTAGTTCTTGACGGTCCGCCATTTGTTCCGCTGCCTGTACTTTGTCAGAGAGGGCGCGGATGTCGATGCGTAACTCAGAGATAGCGGCGGAGAGAGTGTCTTTGATGTCTGTGGCTATCATTCTTAAGTCCTGGATGTTCAGTTGAGGTACTGGACGGTCCTCCATCGTGTTCCCGTTTGCCTGGCTGGACGGTAAGGGTTGCGGTGTGGGACCTGGTTGTGAGGAGGTCATGGCTTCTGAGGTGGTAAGCGCCATATTGCCTCTGCCCGACCGGAATATTTCAGGGATGTTAGAGTGTCCTGTGGTGCCCGATTGTTCCCTAGGAGAGCGGGATCGGGAGGTCGAGGTATTCCGGGATGCTGTCCCCATGTTTTATCCGAGGTGAGGGTGTCTGTTGCACCGATAAGCAGATGAAAAGTCGTCGGATGGCAGGAGCTATTGAATTAAGCAGCCATCTTCATGCCAGGTCAGGCCACGCCCCCAATGGTTTTTATTCATATTCATTTTTATTTCAATTTCCTTTTTTTTTGTACTGAATGTATTTATTTAATTCATTCATTTAATATTTTTTTCTTTTATATATATATATATATATATATATATATATATTTTCTTGGTTTTAGATTGCAACATATTCCTTGCATTTAAATGTATGGGTTTATGCAACACATGTACATTTGTATTCAATTACTTGTTCTGTACATAAGGGGTTAATGTCACAAGAGCTGATATTCTCCTCCCCCTCACATCCACAAGCCTATATATTTGCCTTTGCCGTCAGCGCTCGTGACTTTGACAAAGCGCAGCCGCGTGAAACATATTAGTCACGGTTGTCACAGCAACACAACGGAGCTTGCCATCCGCCCAGCATTTGTTTTCTCCTCACTTCCGGCTCTGACTGTGTCTTTTGGCTTTCGGATTCACCGTGCATCATCCATAGCGCCGTCCAGGAAGCCAGGTTTAGCTCGCCTGATAAGCCAGCCTGACTGTGGGAATCCTTTGACGCGATCTCCTGGTCACAGTGAGTCCGGTAATCCACATCCAGCCACCTGCTGCACTTTAGAGAGCGGTGTCTCTCCTATTCCATTTTGTGCACACTGCATTCACAGGGTCCGCTATTGAGGTTTGACACATAAAGCACACTTGCTGACATTAACCCTTTATAATCTGGTGTCACGGCGGCATTGTTTTTACTACCATTTGGAGTACTTCAATTCTCACAATAATCTGTTTTCAATCAGTTTGATTTTATCCTTTTATTGCCAGCTGTTGTTTTTCAATTTTAATGTGCATCCAATAAACTAATTTGACTGTTTACTCTACTCATAACAATCTTTTATTGCTGGTCCTATCGAGCGCTGCATTTTTGTCTATTTTGTGGAAAGTGGCAGCCAGGAGGTGGCAGGGGAAAGTGGAAGCCAGGAGGTGGCAGAGAAAGTGGCAGCCAGGAGGTGGCAGGGGAAAGTAGCAGCCAGTAGGTGGTGGGGGTAAGTGGCAGCCAAGAGGTGGCGGGGCCCAGTAGCCTGACCGAATCCCAGGTCCCTCCCCTCCGCCCTCAACAAAAAAGGCCCAGGAAGTGGAGGAGCGTGGAAGAGTCAGCACTTGGGTTAATTCAGCAGGCTTTTGCAGCCCTCAGAACCCCCCCAGTCTTCTCAAGGCCTATGCCTACATGGCTGCCAACAAAATGCAGGAAATGGAGGTGGGCCGATGCCTCTTTTGTGAGGATGTGATATATATATGGCCCTAAATAAGGGGTTGAGGGGCGAACTCACAAGCAAAACCCACCTATGTGAGTTAGACCATCCTCCTACACCTCCTGCCACAACTCCAACACCAGAGCCACAGCCTGGAAGCAAGCGTGGAAGGAAATGTGTAAGGAACACAAGAGTGTGATGGCCTGGGTTCAGTCTGGTCTGGCAAAAGACGCAGGTTGTTGTAAAAAAACAGCCTGGGGACATATATGTCATCTGCTGCTGTTCCTGATCACCATTACGAATGCTAGTTTTACCAGACTTGATTCAGAGCATGCGTGGAATTTTGTGCGTCGGAATTGTCTACGCGCGGTATCAAGGAAGCTTGATACCGGTCCAGGAGGCCGATAGATCACATAAATTCTCAACAAAAAAGAAGAAAATAGACAAATACAGTGAGCTTCAAATGGGGAAAGGGACAGAGAGGGGTGTGGATGAAGAACCTGAAAAGTGCTTTGAGGTGATAGTAGGATTCCAACACCACCTCCTTTCCGTCCACTAGGCCTGGGAGAGTGAGTCCACAGGAGGCCACTATGGGAGAGGGCAGCAGGGGAAGGGAAGTCAGATTCTTGAAGCCATGTCTCCGTAATTGCAAGTAGGTTGAAGGAGTTTGTGATAAATAGGTTATGGATGGTGGTAAATTTGTTGCAAACAGAGCGGCATTCCAAAGGGCACAGGAAAAGGGAAGGCTGGTTCTAGGCAGAAGAGGCATAGAAATGAGATTGTGTAGATTGTTGCTTTTGACAGAGGATAGGGGGTGCTGGGTATTTTGGCCGAAGGTAAATGATGGCAGTCCAGGATTTGGAGAAATATCTCCAGACATTAGGAGAAGCAGAAGGGTGAGAGAGGTAATATAGGAGTGTGACTTATGTGGGGGGACACTTCTCAGTGTCCTGGAGGTTTTATTGGTATGTGGGTTCAAAATTAGCAGGAGCTGATGAGTGCAGTAATACGGTGAAGACAGGAGTGAGGATGATATATATATATAAGCTGTGGGGTGGAAAAGAGGGGTGAAGGAGAGAAAGTTTAAGGAGAGAGGATGCTGTGAGAAGGAAAAGTAGGGAGTGCATGATACAGAGTGGTGAGATTGAGAAGCAGATTGGATGAGAGATGTTCTATGGGGAATCAGGACACCTGTAGTCTGTTTAGTGTGTTGCAGTAGTCTGTTGTAGATTTTCTCTTTGTGCATTCGCTGAGGTGCTGAGCCGAAGTGTAATACTTAATCCAATATGTGTTTTGGATCCAGACAAGTGTCTGTACAATTATCTGCACCTGGCCTAATTTCAAATGTAAATATACAGTATGTGCACGTAGAAGAAACACATCTGACACCTTTGTTCAGTTTGAATGAATCTTCCTTTTTATTGCTTGGAGGTATGGCTTCTTTTATAATAGAACATATAATGGACCCTGGGCAAGTATTACCTGTCTTTGGTGACCTTCGGTAGCCGACACGGACACAAAGACGGACCCACACGGGAGACTGGATATACGAAAAAATGATATCTTACTGTATTTTCAGAGGTGATCAGTCTTTGTCCCTTTGTGGCCTCTTGGTCGGCTTTCCTCTGGTCACAACCCGGGGCCCCACGTTGGGCTGCCGGATTGTTTTGGATCCAGACAAGTGTCTGTACAATTATCTGCACCTGGCCTAATTTCAAATGTAAATATACGTGCACATAGATGAAACACATCTGACACCTTTGTTCAGTTTGAATGAATCTTCCTTTTTATTGCTTGGACGTATGGCTTCTTTTATAATAGAACATGAGTCATTGTTTGCAAAAGCATCATCATAGTCTAGTTGTGCTGTCATCTGTCCTCATGTGACTTGGACCTTTTTTCTTGCTGTACATTAGACGGGTGATGGCTGGCCCATCATCCCCCTTGCCACAGTCTTTGCACATGTGGAAGTCAGATGTTATCCCTATGGCTGAATGATCTTATAATTTGTTGATATGTGGAGGGACTGTAATGGGGCATAGGGCTTCTCATAGTCCTCATCTTCTGCGTCCTGGTGCATCATCACTGAGGTCACTTGGTCAACTGTTTTGCCTAGGAATTTCTTTACACACAGGATAACACAACATACTATAATAGTTAGAAAGATCAGAATAACTAGTATTACAGTACCTATCCGAGCCAAGTTCTTCTGCCAACCACTCAACTACCCAAACCACTGGTCCCATGGCTGATCTATACCCAAATTCTTCTTCAGCTCTACTGATAGGCTTTCTGACATTTTTATGGCCAGGGTGACCTTACCATTTGGACTGGTGTTGTCAGGGATGTATGTACAGCATGTCCCTGTACCTGCTATCATTTTAAAAACACCCCCTTCGCTAAAATCATGTCCAAGGCCATCCTATTCTGAAATGTCATGTAAGATGTGGTAGCTAATTGGTCAGCAATCCCCTGTAGGGCATCTCTGGTGTAATTTGCAAACCGCTGCTGGTTGTAATATATGTAATTTATCCAGTCTACATTTTTTGTTGACAGTGATTATGGGAATCAGAAACTCAAAACCTGCCTTTACTTGGTCTCGGGCTTTAAACTCATCTGGGACCCCCCTTGGGAGCCCTATGGCATCTATATACACGTGTGGTTCAAAACTTCCCTCAGGAGCACTCCTCTTTCTCCTACGGTTGGGTGATGGTTCAGGGTGTGGGGGAGATGAGTCGAATGGGAGGATGTGGAGGGGCATAATGACCTTTGCCAGGGCACACTCTCCATTCCAGATCCCTCCTAGCCTTGTCCTAACTTTAAGATCCCCACAGATCCAATACACATCACCAAGGGACTGGACCTGGTTCTGTACCTGGCTTTCCGAAACATTATTGTAGGTAGAGCAGTAACCTTCTGTGAAATTACCCAGGAACCTCCCTTTTCCTTGATAATTTGAGTGACAGGTATAGTTTCCTCGGTAAATGGTGATGCCTTTGCTTGGCCTTGGGGTTTTGGTAACTATGGGGTACTTCTTTTGCCACTCTTCACAGGATGAGTGGTTTGTTGTTGCATTAGTGAACAGGCTAAGGAAGCACTCCTCGCTTTCTTTGGGTATCGTCAGTGGAACAGTACCCAGGTGTGGCCTAGCACTACCACAAACATAGCAGTTGGTCTTATTATGTCTGTCTGCGCTGTACTTCATTCATTCTAACCACAGATTGGTGTCAGAAAAACCAGTCTCTGCAGCTATTGTGTCCTTAAAGGTGGGATTTGCCACCACTACCATATCATCTAGGGTGCAGATGGAGGGTCTGAGAGGGTTAGCAATTGGCTGGGTCGATTGTCTGTCAAATTATACATATTCTTTTGTTGGAACTTTCCCAGCAGCCCTCCTATACCCCCTGACATCCATGTTCCTAACACATACAGTTAGGTCCATAAATATTGGGACATTGACAATTCTAATCTTTTTAGCTCTATACACCACCACAATAGATTTGAAATGAAACGAACAAGATGTGCTTTAACCGCAGACTTTCAGCTTTAATTTGAGGGTATTTACATCCAAATCAGGTGAATGGTGTAGGAATTACAACAGTTTGTATATGTGCCTCCCACTTTTTAAGGGACCAACAGTAATGGGACCATTGGCTGCTCAGCTGTTCCATGGCCAGGTGTGTGTTATTCCCTTATTATCCCATTTACAAGGAGCAGATAAAAGGTCCAGAGTTCATTTCAAGTGTGCTATTTTTATTTGGAATCTGTTGCTGTCAACTCTCAATATGCGATCCAAAGAGCTGTCACTATCAGCCATCATTAGGCTGAAACAAAAACAAAACAAACCCATCAGAGAGAAAAAACATTAGGTGTGGCCAAATAAACTGTTTGGAACATCCTTAAAAAGAAAGAATGCTTCGGTGAGCTCAGCAACACCAAAAGACCCAGAAGACCACGGAAAACAACTGCGGTGGATGACCGAACAATTCTTTCCCTGGTGAATAAAACACCCTTAACAACAGTTGGCCAGATCAAGAACACTCTCCAGGAGGTAGGTGTATGTGTGTCAAAGTCAACAATCAAGAGAAGACTTCACCACAAGATGTAAACCGTTGGTGAGCCTCAAAAACAGGAAGGCCAGATTAGAGTTTGCCAAACAACATCTAAAAAAGGCTTCACAGTTCTGGAACAACATCCTATGGACAGATGAGACTGGGATCAACTTGTACCAGAGTGATGGGAAGAGAAGAGTATGGAGAAGGAAAGGAACTGCTCATGATCCAAAGCATACCACCTCATCAGTGAAGCATGGTGGTGGTAATGTCATGGCGTGGGCATGTATGGCTGCCAATGGAACTGGCTGAAAACAAAACTGAAGGGAAAATGCCCCAAGAACAAGCAGGAACTGAAGACAGTTGCAGTAGAGGCCTGGCAGAGCATCAACAGGGATGAAAGCCAGCGTCTGGTGATGTCTATGCATTCCAGACTTCAGGCTGTAATTGACTGCAAAGGATTTGCAACCAAGTATTACAAAGTGAAAGTTTGATGGATGATTGTTAATCTGTCCCATTACTTTTGGTCCCTTAAAAAGTGGGAGGCACATATACAAACTGTTGTAATTCCTACACCGTTCACCTGATTTGGATGTAAATACCCTCAAATTAAAGCTGAAAGTCTGCAGTTAAAGCACATCTTGTTTGTTTCATTTCAAATCCATTGTGATGGTGTATAGAGCCAAAAAGATTACAATTGTGTCGATGTCCCAATATTTATGGACCTAACTGTTTACCGTCGTCACCAGGGCTAGGGTTCTCTATAGTTAGGGTAAGGGGCATGTTGTAGCCTGTTCTCCCAGAGGATAGGCATGTACCTGGTTTAACAGGGTCATCCTTTTTAACAAGGATTTCCCATTCTTATCTGTTCTATTCAGTGCACTATGTGGTTTGTACCCCCAGTCTGCTTCTGTATTCCACCCCACTGACCTCCAATAGTCACAATTCTGTCCCCAGTAACTATCTGTGACACATATATAGGTGGATGCATACAGAGATCTGCGTCCAGGGGTGTCATACCAGTTACATTGCCAGGAAACATCTAAGGGACAGGGGGCTATATTGCAGTAATCAAAGTGGCCACATGTGTGTTAGATGAGTTGTACCAAAATTGTGTGATACCCTCTCTTTTTATGATGGCCACTTGTTGAGCTCCCACCAACCCCACCAGAAAAAGGATACGTAGCACTGTCATCATGGTGTAGGCTGGGACTTGTCTTCAAGGGTTGGAACCTTTTTGCAGTGAGAAGCGTGGTTCCAGGAGTTCTTCCCTACGACTTTAATGGAGGTGGCAGTAGTTATCAGAACCTCGAATGGTCCGTTGAATCTTGGTTCTAGTGAGTGTTTTCTTATAAACTTTTTTATTAGTACCCAGTCTCCTGGCAGCAGCTTGTGGGTTCCTGTATCGGAGTCTGGGTCTGGAATGGAAGAAAACACTTGTGCATGGATATGGGTTAATTCACGAGACAATGCGGGCACATAATTAGTCAATATATCAGACTGTAGTTGTAACTGTTGTTGTAACTGGGAAACTGGGAAATAACACCTGAGCCTGGGGGGGGGGGGTGACCCAAACAAAATCTCTTATGGAGATAGAGAGTGTTCCCCCCTTGGGGTGTATTTAGGTAATAGGTAAACTCTCTGGCCAGCTCATGTCTGTTTCCTCTGACATTTTTAGCATTCTAGATTTAATGGTACCATTTAATCTTTCTACTTTACCACTGCTCTTGGGGTGATAGGGCGTGTGGAATGCTAAAGTGACTCCTAGAGCAGATCAGAAAGCTTTCATGACTGAGGCTGTGAAAGCCGGACCTTGGTCGCTCTCTATGACCTCTGGGACTCCTTCAAGTGGGTTTTATCGACGGGGAGGCTTTGAATTCTAGTTTGCACTGCGAGTATGGGATTCTCCACTACTTCTACCACTTCCTGTTGTTTGCTGCTGGCTGCTTGTTTGGCTGCCAAGTCTGCCAGGTGATTCCCTTTAGCATCATCGGTTGTCAGTTTACCATGTGCCTTAACCTTTAGGACAGCCACTTGGGTGGGTAGGAGGAGGGCATTCATGAGATCTTTGATTGCAGTGCTGAGTTTCACCGGTGTGCTAGCTGCAGTGAGGAAGCCTCTAGCCTTCCAGATAACTCTGAAATCATGGGCCACCCGGAATGCGTATCTTGAATCTGTGTGGATGTTAGTTGTCTTTACTTTGGCTAGCTTACATGCTGTAGTGAGGGCTTAAAGTTCTGCTTCTTGGGCGACATGGAGGAGGGTAGTGTTTCAGCTTGCAAAACCGTGTCCGTTGTTGTTACTGCATTCCCGGTGTGGTATCTTCTGCCATCATCAGCATACCGTGAGCCATCCACGAAGATGATCATTAGGGATGAGCTTCGAGTTCGAGTCAAACCCATGATCGACTCGAACATCGTATGTTCGACCATTCGTCGAATTGCGAACAAATTCGAGTGGCGCGTCGCGGCCCATAATTTACTGCGGTATCGCAGTGCATTGCAGGCTGATGATTAGTCAAGCATGCACTATGACCCGCATGCTTGGCCAATCACAAGCAGGGTGGGTTTGGCCAATTATGGCTCAGGGGGTTTAATACAGGCATACCCCACTTTTAAGTACACTATGGGGCTTATTTACTAAAGCTGGAAAGTGCAAAATCAGGCTCACTTCTGCATAGAAACCAATGAGCTTCCAGGTTTTATTAACAAAGCTTAATTGAACAAGCCGAGGTTAGAAGCTCATTGGTTTCTAAGCAGAAGTGAGCCTGATTTTGCACTTTCTAGCTTTAGTAAATAAACCCCAATGTGTACTTAAAAGTGGGTTATGCCTGTACACACCCCACACTATATAAGGCCGCCTGCACATTGGCCCTGTGTAGTGTGTTCCGGCATTGAGAGAGAGATAGAGAGAGAGAGACTGTGTCATTTGATTTAAGTTAGATAGAGTAGGCAGGCGAGTCAGTTAGCTGCACTTACAGTGTATTGTGTATATATATGTATCCTAGGTGTTGTGTGTATATATATATATATATATACACACATATATATATATATATATATATATATATATATATATATATATATATATATATATATATATATATATACACACACTGTATTCAGTTTAGCTAGATATGTTCCTGTTATTCTCTTCCTACTGACAGGCAGGCAGATGTTTTTACAGTATTTACAGCTACCTGAAGAAAATTTCTGGTGTTCTTCTGATCCTATTAGTCCTATTAGCTACAGTATTTACAGTTAGTTTACTGTGTCCTCTGCACAGTGTGCACCTAAAGCCAATTGTTGTTGTTCTGATCCTATTATTACCACAGACAGGCAGCTACAGTATTTACAGTTAGTGTACTGTATCCTCTGCACAGTGTGCACCTAAAGCTACCTGAAGAAAATTGATGGTGTTCTTCTGATCCTATTAGTACCACAGTCAGGCAGCTGCAGTATTTACAGTTAGTGTACTGCGTCCTCTGCACAGTGTGCACCTAAAGCTACCTGAAGACTAGGGATGAGCTGCGTGTTCGAGTCGAACCCATGTTCGACTCGAACATCGGCTGTTCGATCGTTCGCCGAATTGCGAACGATATGGGCCGTTCGCGCCAAATTCGTGTGGCGCGTCACGGCCCATAATTCACTGCGGCATCGCAGTGCATTGCTTGCTGATGATTGGCCAAGCATGCACTATGACCCGCATGCTTGGCCAATCACAGCGCCGCCTTAACAGAGAGCCATAATTGGCCAAAGCCAAGAAGGCTTTGGCCAATTATGGCTCAGGGGATTTAGTACACGCCCCACACTATATAAGGCCGCCTGCACGGCGGCCCTGTGCAGTGTGTTCCGGTGTGCTTAGAGAGAGAGAGAGACAGTGTCATTTCATTTGAGTTAGCTAGATTAGGCAGGACAGTCAGTCAGTTAGCTGCACTTAAAGTGTATTGTGTATATATATGCATCCCAGGTGTTGCATATATATATATATACACTGTATTCAGTTTAGCTAGATCCGTTCCTGTTATCTTCTAGACTATTTACATTTAGTGCAGTGCGTCCTGCTCACAGTGTTCAGCTAGATCCGTTCCTGTTATATTCCTACTGACAGGCAGGCTTGTCTTGTTACAGTATTTTGAAGAAAATTACTGGTGTTCTTTTGATCCTATTAGTACCACAGTCAGGCAGCTAGACTATTTACATTTAGTGCAGTGTGTCCTGCTCACAGTGTTCAGCTAGATCCGTTCCTGTTATCTTCTTACTGACAGGCAGGCTTGTCTTGTTACAGTATTTTAAAGAAAATTACTGGTGTTCTTTTGATCCTATTAGTACCGCAGTCAGGCAGCTAGACTATTTACAGTTAGTGCAGTGCGTCCTGCTCACAGTGTTCTGCTAAACCTACAAGTTAGTGGGGTGCGTCCTGCTCACAGTGTTCAGCTAAACCTACAAGTTAGTGGGGTGCGTCCACCTCACAGTGTTCAGCTAAACCTACAAGCTAGTGGGGTGCGTCCTGCTCACAGTGTTCAGCTAGATCCGTTTCTGTTATCTTCTTACTGACAGGCAGGCTTGTCTTGTTACAGTAAATACAGCTACCTGAAGAAAATTGCTGGTGTTCTTTTGATCCTATTAGTACCACAGTCAGGCAGCTAGACTATTTACAGTTAGTGCAGTGCGTCCTGCTCACAGTGTTCTGCTAAACCTACAAGTTAGTGGGGCGCGTCCTGCTCACAGTGTTCAGCTAAACCTACAAGTTAGTGGGGTGCGTCCACCTCACAGTGTTCAGCTAAACCTACAAGCTAGTGGGGTGCGTCCTGCTCACAGTGTTCAGCTAGATCCGTTCCTGTTATCTTCTTACTGACAGGCAGGCTTGTCTTGTTACAGTATTTTAAAGAAAATTGCTGGTGTTCTTTTGATCCTATTAGTACCACAGTCAGGCAGCTAGACTATTTACAGTTAGTGCAGTGCGTCCTGCTCACAGTGTTCTGCTAAACCTACAAGTTAGTGGGGTGCGTCCTGCTCACAGTGTTCAGCTAAACCTACAAGTTAGTGGGGTGCGTCCACCTCACAGTGTTCAGCTAAACCTACAAGCTAGTGGGGTGCGTCCTGCTCACAGTGTTCAGCTAGATCCGTTCCTGTTATCTTCTTGCTGACAGGCAGGCTTGTCTTGTTATTTTAAAGAAAGTATTTTAAAGAAAATTACTGATGTTCTTTTGATCCTATTAGTACCACAGTCAGGCAGCTAGACTATTTACAGTTAGTGCAGTGCGTCCTGCTTACAGTGTTCTGCTAAACCTACAAGTTAGTGGGGTGCGTCCTGCTCACAGTGTTCAGCTAAACCTACAAGTTAGTGGGGTGCGTCCACCTCACAGTGTTCAGCTAAACCTACAAGCTAGTGGGGTGCGTCCTGCTCACAGTGTTCAGCTAGATCCGTTTCTGTTATCTTCTTACTGACAGGCAGGCTTGTCTTGTTACAGTAAATACAGCTACCTGAAGAAAATTGCTGGTGTTCTTTTGATCCTATTAATACCACAGTCAGGCAGCTAGACTATTTACAGTTAGTGCAGTGCGTCCTGCTCACAGTGTTCTGCTAAACCTACAAGTTAGTGGGGTGCGTCCACCTCACAGTGTTCAGCTAAAGCTACCTGTAGAAGGTTGGTGGTGTTCTCATACTACAGGCAGGCAGTTGATTTTGCTAGCTGCAGTATCAGTACATATATATATATATATATATATATATATATATATATATATATATATATATCACAGCTTAGTGCAGCTACAGGCCATTAGTATGTCTGGAAGGCCAAGAAGGAGAGGCAGACAGTCACAAGCCAATAAGAGAGGGCAAGCAGGCTCTGTGTCTAGTGCTGGTCGTGGAGACGGTGCATCCTCATCAGCACGTGGCCATGGGACACGCTTGGCCTTTTTTTCGGCAGCTGGCCATGTTGAGCCGCAACATGCGGAAGACTTGGTCGAGTGGATGACCAAGCCGTCCTCATCCTCCTCATCCTCTCTCACCCATGCCCAGGGTACTTTGTCTGGCAAAGCAGCGGCCTCTTCCCTCGGCTCAATGTCATCAGTGACTCCTTCCCTAGATCCACCATGTCCTCCTGAGGAGTCCCTCGAACTGTTTGACCACAGTGTTGGGTACATGCTCCAGGAGGATGCCCAGCGTTTGGAAGGCTCTGATGATGATACTGAACTCGATGAAGGCAGTAACACGAGCACGGACAGAGGGGGTGCCCAAGAAGGACAGCAATCTGGCAGTCATGCTCCCCCTGCTGCAGCATACTGCCAGGTTTGCTCCAGTGATGAGGAGGGAGGGGATGATGAGGTCACTGACTCAACGTGGGTGCCTGATAGGAGAGAGGAGGAGGAGGAGGAGGAGGCGGCACATCACCAACGAGGCAGGATGCCCTCCAGGGGCCAGCCTAAGGGCAGCACATTGACTGCATCACACCCCAAAGCTCCACATGTGCAGGGCGCTGCAGTCTCTGCGCGTTATTCAAAAAGTTCTTTGGTGTGGGCCTTTTTTGAGACGAGTGCATCAGATCGCACCGCTGCTATTTGCAACATATGTCTCAAGCGTATCTCGCATGGCCAAAACATCTCCCGCTTGGGTACCACATGCTTGACCAGACATATGTTGACCTGCCATGCAGTTCGTTGGCAAGCGTATCTAAAAGACCCACACCAAAGAACAAAGAGGACCTCTGCTTGCTCCTAATCAGCTGAGATTTCCAACCCCACTAGACCTTCAGTTCTCTCTGAGACCTGCACTGAGAGGAATGAAGGTGTAGAATTAGGTGTGTCACAGCCACGTACTTGTGGGCAATCTGATTTTGGTACACCGACGTCAGATTGTACCAGGCAAATTTCCCTGCCCCAGCTGCTGCACCGCCGAAAGAAGTTTGCTCCCAGCCATCCACATGCCCAACGGTTGAATGCTAGCTTGGCAAAATTGCTAGCACTTCAACTGCTGCCTTTTCAGTTGGTAGACTCTGCCCCCTTCCGTGAGTTTGTGGAATGTGCGGTTCCTCAGTGGCAGGTACCCAAACGCCACTTTTTCTCACGGAAGGCGATTCCGGCTCTCTACCAGCATGTGGAAGGCAATGTCCATGCCTCGCTGGACAGGGCGGTCAGCGGTAAGGTGCATATTACCGCTGACTCATGGTCCAGCAGGCATGGACAGGGACATTACCTAAGTTTCACGGCGCATTGGGTGACTCTGCTGGCAGCTGGGAAGGATGCAGGACAAGGTGCAGTAGTGTTGGAGGTTGTTCCGCCACCACGCCTCCAAAATGCTAATGATTGTGACACACCTCTCTCCTCCACCCCCTCCTCTTCTTCTTCCTCCATGGCCTCTTCCTCGGAACCAGCGGTGCTCCGTAGTCGTTCAAGGGGCTACGCAAGTACGCAGGCCAAAAGATGCCATGCGGTGCTTGAGCTGGTGTGCTTGGGGGACAGGAGCCACACTGGGGCAGAGGTTCTGTCAGCTCTGCAGGGGCAGGTTCAGAGGTGGTTGACGCCACGCCAACTTAAGGCAGGAATGGTGGTTTGCGACAATGGCACCAACCTCCTCTCTGCCCTCCGACAGGGACAAATGACCCATGTGCCCTGTTTGGCTCACGTCCTTAACTTGGTGGTGCAGCGGTTCTTGGGCAGGTACCCGGGCTTACAGGATGTCCTGAGGCAGGCCAGGAAAGTCTGTGTGCATTTCCGCCGGTCATATAATGCCAGTGCTCGGCTGACGGACCTCCAAAAGGAGTTTAACCTGCCCAAGAACCGCCTAATCTGTGACATGCCCACCAGGTGGAACTCAACGTTGGCCATGCTGCAGCGGCTGCACACGCAGCAGAGGGCCATCAATGAGTACCTGTGCGACTATGGCACCAGGACAGAGTCAGGGGAGCTTGGTTTTTTTTCCCCACGCCAGTGGGCCATGATCAGGGATGCATGCACTGTCCTGTCACCATTTGAGGAGGCCACGAGGATGGTGAGCAGTGACAGTGCATGCATCAGTGACACTGTCCCCCTTGTCCACCGGTTGGAGCACACGCTGCGTGGAATAATGGACAGGGCACTTGAGGCAGAACAGAGGCAGGAAGAGGAGGACTTCCTTAGCTCTCAAGGCCCCCTTTATCCAGACAGTGTTCCTGCGTGCCCGCCGATCACACAGGAAGAGGACGAGGAGGAAGAGGAGGAGGAGGAGGAGGAAGATTGTGTCAGTATGGAGGTGGAGCCTGGCACTCAGCATCAGCAGCAGTCTTTAAGGGATCAGTCCCAAGAAACACATGGACTTGTACGTGGCTGGGAGGAGGTGGCTGCGGACCATGTCGTCCTTAGTGACCCAGAGGACTCCAGACCGAATGCCTCAGCAAACCTACGCTGCATGGCCTCCCTGATCCTGCAAAGCCTGCGTAAGGATCCTCGTATTCGTGGTATCAAGGAGAAGGACCAATACTGGCTGGCAACCCTCCTTGATCCACGTTACAAGGGTAAAGTTGCTGACCTTATCTTGCCATCGCAGAGGGAGCAGAGGATGAAACATCTTCGGGAGGCCTTGCAGAAAGGTCTGTGCAACGCGTTCCCAGAGACT
Organism: Aquarana catesbeiana; assembly: GCF_042186555.1. Lineage (NCBI taxonomy): Eukaryota > Metazoa > Chordata > Amphibia > Anura > Ranidae > Aquarana > Aquarana catesbeiana. The sequence continues at coordinate 808,203,095 of NC_133324.1, forward strand.
GGGAGGTTACAAACTCCTGTTTCTGGACAACGTGTTGCTGAGGCTTCGGTCAGTCAAAGAAGGAGCGGTGAAGAAGGTGGCTATCTGACCGATGTGTTCAGACAATTTTTTAGTCCGCAGCCCCAAGGTATGATCGGTTCCAGCAACCATCGCCAGCGTCTGTTTTACATGGTGCAGGAATACCTAGGGGCAAGATCAGACTTGGACACCTTTCCCACTGAAAATACTCTGGGTTACTGGGTCTTGAGGATGGATCACTGGCCAGTGCTTGCACAGTATGCAATTGAGCTACTGGCCTGTCCTGCATGCAGCGTTCTTTCGGAACGCACATTCAGTGCTGCTGGAGGCTTTGTATCCAATCACAGGGTGCGCCTGTCCACCGAATCAGTCGATCGGCTGACCTTCATAAAAATCAATCAGTCTTGGATCACCAGTTACCTAGCACCTGATGCTGATGTAACCGATTGATTTTTTTTTTTTTTATGTGAGATCCCTTCAAGACTGCCTATGCTGATGCTGAGTGACTATCCTGTTATGCTGAGTCACAATCCTCTTCCTCCTCAATTTTCATGCTGATAGCTTATAAGAACATTTTTGGTTCTGGGCACCGCCACCCGTGCCCAAGGCCCAATTTTTCAGCCTCTGTTTAACAGGGGCATGTAATTACAATTTTTGATGCAATACTTTGCAGCAGGGCACATTCCTGAGCTCCAACTAGAGTATCTGTGAGGGGTTGCAGTGTTGTGGCACCAGCACCAGTGCCCAAGGCCCAAATTTTCAGCCCCTGTTTAACAGAGGGTATAAATACAATTTTTGATTAAATACTTTGCAGCAGGGCTCATTCCTGCTCTCCATCTATAGCATCTGTGAGGTGTTGCAGTGTTGTGGCACCAGTGCCTAAGGCTCAATTTTTCTGCCCCTGTTCAACAGGGACATGTAATTACAATTCTTCATCTAATATTTCACAGCAGGGCCCATTCCTGCGCCCACCAAGAGTAACTGTGAGGGCTTACAGTGTTGTGGCAACATCAACACCACCACCAAAGGCCCAACTTTTCTGCCCCTGTTCAACAGGTGCATGTAATTACAATTCTTGATATAATATTTCACAGCAGGGCCCGTTCCAGCGCCCACCAGGAGTAACTGTGAGGACTTACAGTGTTGTGGCACCAGCAACACCACCACCACCACCACCAAAGGCCCAATTTTTCTACCACTGTTCAACAATGCAATGTAATTACAATTCTTGATCTAATATTTCACAGCACGGCCCGTTCCTGCACCCACCAAGAGTAACTGTGAGGGCTTACAGTGTTGTTGCAACACCAACACCTAAGGCCCCAATTTCTGCAGAGTAGATAGGGCAGGCCCCTACTTTCAAACATCCAACTTCCGAACGACTCCTACTTGCAAACGGAAGGAGACAACAGGAAATGAGATGAAAACTACCCCTAGGAATGGAAATTCTCTCCTCTAAGAGTTAATATGGGAAAAACGTGTCTCCTCTTCACTGATGCTTTATCACCAATCCTTGTTTCACTAAAAACCCCAAATTTTCAAAAAACTTTTGTCATTGGGACAGAAAGTGAGGTGAAATCTTCTGAAGAGGTGCACAGACCGCAAAACAAAAGATACAGGGGTGATAACCCTTCCCTATGTTTTCCAAAAAACTTAAAAATAGATTTTTTGGCTGGAGCTACACTTTAAAAATGTACCAGTTCAAAATTACAAACAGATTCTACTTAACAACAAACCTACAGTCATTGTCTTGTTTGCACCATGTGTATACTACTGTTCAGAGTATATAGGGCCTGGGAGTCATACGCCTTTCCTTTTTTCAATTTGGGTGGGGGGTTCCCCTTAATATCCATACAAGACCCAAAGGGCCCGGTAATGGACTGGGGGGGGTACCCATACCGTTTGTCTCACTGATTTTCATCCATATTGCCGGGACCCGACATTACATTAAAGCCGCAAGCAGTTATAAATGACTTTTATTCCTTTAAAAATGTCATTTTGTGCAGGGACTGTTCTAAGCACGGGAAACACGCGCCACTTTACAGGCATACTATAGACACCCCCCAGGTACGATATTTAAAGGAATATTTCACTTTTTTTTTTCACTTTAAGCATCATTAAAATCACTGCTTCCGAAAAAAAGGCCGTTTTTAAAACTTTTTTTTGCATTAATACATGTCCCCGGGGCAGGACCTGGGTCCCAAAACCCCTTTTAGGACAATAACTTGCATATAAGCCTTTAAAATGAGCACTTTTGATTTTGAACGTTCGAGTCCCATAGACTTTAATGGGGTTCTAAAGTTTGTGTGAACTTTCGGTCCGTTCGCAGGTTCTGGTGCGAACCGAACCGGGGGGGTTTCGGCTCAGCCCTAATGATCATATCCAGACTGGGCAATGGTGTCTCAGAGACCATGGGGAGGTGAGAAGTTTCCATTTTCATGACTTCAAAACAGTTATGGTCTTCATCATTAGGGTTGGGGTCCACAGTTATCCCCTCTGGAAGTGGGTGAAGTGTGGAGGGATTGAGAATTGCACAGCACATCAGGGTGATATTATCTGGCAAGAGGAAGGAGCACTGTAACTGAAGGTGTCTTGGAGACGAGAGGTGTTTGGGTTGTACTTGGTTCAGTATAGCAGCTATGTCATGGGGGGTGAGTAGAATCAGTTGGTGACCCAGGACGATGTATGCAGTTTTGTCCAGAAGTGCTTGAGCTGCGAACACTGCGTGAGACAGGAGGGTCCTCCTTTTGCCACTGGGTCCAGTTGGCAAGAGTAGTAGGTGATGGGGCGGAGGTGCAAGCCATGTGATTCTGTTAGCACTCCTATTGCTTGGCCTTGTCTTTCAGATACAAACAATTGAATGTTTGCTCATAGTTGGGTAATCCAAGTGTCGGGGCACTGGATATTGCATCCTTCAGTTTATTAAAGTTCTTGGTTGCCAGTGCAGTCGTCTCAAAAGGTTCTGTTTTCAATGTGTCATAGAGGGGTTGCATCAACAGAGACACAGCTAAGATCCATGCTCTACAGTATGATATTAGGCCCAGAAATGCGTGTAGGGTTTTGGAACCTTGGGGTAGGGGTATGTTCTTCACAGCTTGTACTCTGTCACTAGACTAGCCCTGAGAGAGACAATGCCCCAAGAATACTACCTTCGTGGAGCATCACAGCAACTTCTGCTTGGATGCCTTGCATCCTTGGCTGGCCAGAAACATGAGTAGGCTTTCTGACTTGCCCTCTGTGGTGGGAAGGTCGTCTGCACACAGGAGAAGGTCATCCACATTTTGCAGCAGCATTATGTCGGTGTTCTTTTCTTGCCATGCACTCAGGATTGTAGCCATTGCTTTGGCAAATTGGGTGGGGGAGTTCTGTGCCACTTGGGGCATAACTGTCCAGGTGTACTGTCGATTATTGTGGGTGAAGGCAAAAAGGTACTGACAAGAGGGCTGTAAGGGTACACTGAAGAATGCGTTTGCAAGGTCTACCACCGTGAAGAATTTTGCTGATGGTGGCACACCAGCCAGCAGTATGTGTGGATTGGGGACAATGGGTGTTTCCAAAATGGTTGCCTCGTTTACAGCCCTCAGGTCCTGGACCATCCTGTACTTGATTGGTTCCTCTTTTTGACTTTTCTTTTTGACCGGGAATAGGGGTGTATTGCACAGGCTAGTACAAGGGATTAGGGCTCCGTTCTTGACCAAGGTTTCTATTTGAGAGGAAATAGCCTCGGTTTGTGAGGGCTTTAGTGGGTATTGGGGTTTCCTGGGCAGGAGTGTTCCTGCTTTCAGCTTGATGTACACTGGCAGGACATTTAGATGTCCGAAATCTTCCGCCCCTTTTGACCAAAGTTTGTCTGGGATTCTTCTTAGGACTTCTAGGGGGATTTGGCTAGTGGCTAGGGGGGTAATCTGTAGGGTGGGATGGAGCACAGGGCCGATTGATCCTCAGTAGTAAGTGGGGTAGAGATGCTGATCGTACCTTCTGGTGTGAAGGTGATGGAGGCTTGCAAGCGGGATAGGACATCTGCTCCTAAAAGATTCAGGGGGCAGGTGGGGGAGACCACGAACTTGGCAAGTAGGTCCTTGTAAGTGCCGACTTATAGGGGTTTGGTTAATGGGTGGGATTTAGGTGAGCCGTCCACACTCACGCATGAAATGTCTATGTCTGATAAGTAGGAAGTGTCCGGTACATCTCATCTTGAGCCCGTATCATGCTTCTGGCTGCGCCTGTGTCAGTTAGGAAGGTGTTGGGGGTGACCTTCAATTGGGATGGTCGCCTTTGCCAATGGGCTATTTGTGTTTGAGGACACTGTCATTAGGTGGGATGACACAGGTTTGCCCATATCCTAGCGGAGGAGGTCCAGATGGTCTTCTGTAGGGCAAGTTTTCTTGGGATCGGGATAGACTGATCACCTTCTGGACCCCATTGGGGCCTTTGTCCTCTGGGTGCTCTGCATTTTTTCTTAAAGTGTCACTGGTGTCCACAGTTAAAGCACAGGCATGGGGGTCTCTGCTGGGGAGGCGGGTATTGGATGTCAGAGGCCATCATGAGAGGAGTTATTTTCTTGCTATTCTGACTGGATTCTAGCCCCTTGGCCACCAAGAAAAGTGAGTCTAAGGCAATCATACGATATTTGGGTTGAGATACCAACAACCCCTTTTTGATGGAGTCTTTTAGGCCTGTGACTAACGCTGCTGAGAGCATTTGTGCATGTGCCTTCATGGCACATTAAAACCTAGGTCTGTGAATGTCTGCACTAACCTGGCATGGTATTTCTCAACAGTTTCTGTCTTATCCTGTGTAATGTCTTGTAAAGTTTTGGCCTGGTCTGCCAACTTGTCCTTAGCCCAATTGTGTAATTGGTCGCAGAATTCTAGGCCTGATTCATAGTCAGTGTCGTTAAATGTTCTACCTTCTTTCAAATTTTTCTCCATGATAGGTCAGTAGGCGTCACCTGCTTTCATGCGGCAGAGGTTGTACAGGTCCCTCCAAGCCGCAGCATAGGTATGCTGTATTTGTATTATGCTGCAATAAAAGTGCATTGGCTGTTTTTCCGGGTCAAGCAGGTTCTTCACCAATGACATTACTGGGGCACCTTCCGCTGCTCTAATGCCCATCATCACTAAGGGGGCTGGTGGGTGTTGAGCTTGGGGTGGGCCACTCCAGGGGTCTTGGGGGTCGGGCTCATCTGGTTATCCTGACCACTGGAATTCATGTGTGTTTTGGTAATAGTGGGCACTGGGAGCTCGGTTACTGTTATGGCGAGTATTCTGAGTAATGTGTCAAGCCAGGTTTTGAGCTAAAGGTATGGGCTGCGGCCCAGGCCCTGGCGCATAGAGGAATAGCTGTTGGGGTATCAGGACAGGCGGGGAAGGTGTCTGGAGGGGACCTGATTGGTTGGGAATGTTTGCAGCAGGTGGTGTGCCAATGAACGGTTTCTGTGTTGTGGGCAAGACATGAATTGCGCTGTCTGGGAGCTGGGCAATGGGAGGCGGCGCAGTGGCTTGATTGCTGCCAGCTGCAGATCCCCCCGTCACAGACCCGTTCAAACTCGGAATTAAAGTGTTTGGGGTGTTTGGGCGAAAATACGAACCATTAGCATTCAACACAGGGTACAGGGGTGTTGGTGTGTTTTTAGGCTCAGCCCTCTTCCCCTCGTATGGGGGCGGTTCAGGTAAGGCATCAGGGACACTTTTTCCTTCATGGTACACATATACAACATTACCCCCCTGCTGGGTTTCCTGTTTCACCCAGTTCTTCCTTTGGATTGCTCTTGCCACATTGAACCAAGCCTCTGCAGTTTTTAGTAGACCATTTTCAGATTACACCCCCCCCGTTTTTCCTTCAGTGTTTTCCGCCATTCCTCCGGCTGCAATCTACCCCCTGGAGGAATGGTGATGCTACAGATCTTCGCCAATTTTTTTGCTTTCTTGACATAATTCCCCCCCTCTCACCGTGACTAAGTCACATGTGAGTTTTCCTTTCTCTGGCCTAACCAATTTTTGCCCCATTATTTTCTGTCTTGATGACTGGGATATTTATGTGTCTGCTCAGGATTTTAGATGGGTCATGAGGTTGCCTTGGATTCTAAAAGGGTCTGGCAATTCCTCTATTCGTCACCTGGTACCAGTTCAGACTATATCCCAATCTCAAGTTAACGAGGACAAAACAGATAGTAAGACAAGGAGAGGTCTACAGTGCTCGACTGCCACCTGGGTCGCCCCTGGTGTGTCTTCGCAAAACGTAGACTCAGTCATTGGTTCTGCCCGTCCGAGACGGCTACAGAATAAGGGTCGGGTAGTGTGTGACCACTCACTTCCCTCAAGAAGACATTTAGCAGACAGTTAATAAGTACAGCAGTTAATATTCAATCAGTTTCTTCCCAACATATATTCAACAATGAGATCCTCAACTTTTCACTTTCCTTCGTTCCTTCTAAATCTCCCACTTGTTCAGGACACCTTATCGGTTCCTGTCCACTCTCCCTACCTTCACTTTCTATAGACCTAATTGACCGTCCAACCTCCTTAAAAAATGCTGAACATCAATCCACAAACACAATTATGACATGACATTTGCACGAATTGTAATAGATGTGTATGTTAGAATTATAATGACCACACAGAATATTTTCCTTCCACGCTATCTGCGTCCCTGACGCCCCCTTCTGGGTGACGTGCTACACCGCACTATCACCTTTTCCAAAGGAGTTTGTCCACGTCAGCTAGGTCCCTGTGTGTCAATCTCTTTCAGCATGATACATCATGTATTACAGACCCATACAACACAATGTTCTTACAGGCAGCAGATAATCGGAATACAGGTTCATATAATGGACCCCGGGCAAGTATTAACTGCAAGTATTAACTGTCTTTGATGACCTTCGGCAGCCAACACGGACACAAAGACAGACCCACACAGGAGACGGGATATACAAAAAATGATGTTCACACCAGCAACTGTGCTGAACTCATGGTTACTGGTGTGTCCTGGGAGATATAGTGCTGATGCATTGTTTACTTACTTAAAAAAAAAACTTAAAGGCATTGCTGGGGTAGCCACTACCATTGCTGCTCCCATTATCAATGACCTGAGGATCAGAGGAACATTAGGCATGAGAGGGGATGAGAGGGGGTCCTGCCACTATCTGGAAATGGGACCAAGAGGTTCTTCCGCAACACTTCCTTCAAATAGCTCTCTGGGATGGTAACCTTAGATCTAAAATGGTGACCACCCAGTAATTGGTCCCCCTTTTTATTGATCCAAATCCTAGGGTCTTTGCATGCCTTTCAACATTAAAAAAAAACTATTTGTCACAAATCTCAGCCTCCTATTTCCTCTAATACCACAGGTGTAGTGGCAGTAGGCAAAGGATTATGCCAGGTTTCAAACAGCAGTCCTCCTGCTGTCATGTGTGCAAAATGTCCAGTCTATTACACCATGCAGTTTATGCTCCAGTAAAAACACCAGCTTGATTGTGTTGCCTAAACCCACCTTATCATTGCTCACCATTGCCTTTTTGAATGGTGTCATGATTATGCATGCTTCCTTTACCAGGAGCCACTGTCATAGTAAAAAAACCCTAACCCCCAGCTCCTGTCCTTATCTCATACTCATTGATGCCACACCACTGCTGGTGCAGTCTCTGTAGCATGGCCGGAGTTTAGTTCCAGCATGTGGGTGTATACCATATTGGTTAGTTGGCAGGCAGTTTGTGTTGTCATTGCATTTTGGTCAGAAAAACACATGACCATCTAAAGTGGCTGCTCATTCTCCTGGCGTGTTGTAGGACATCCTGGAAGCTAGGTTACCTAACAAGGAACTGCCGCACCAGGTTTAAGACAGACAAGGTACATGTATAAACTTTCCCTGCTGAAGGGAAAAACAGCAGGCAACACACATTTCTGGCACAAGATGGCATGAGTCAGCAACCTCTCAGACTAGCCCTGAAAAGCTTGTCTTCCAGGCATGCCAGCTGCAAAAGAGTTCTGGGAGGCATTTTCAAACATTTTCTTGCCCCCACCCCCATGTAATTTCGCTCTCCACCTGCTCTGAGACATACAATAAATGGTATCTAGACTCAAAATCAGTTTACGGAATCAGATCAGGCAGCAATTGCGATTGGTTGCTAGAGCTTACAGAGTATCATTACGGCTCATTGACTGGCTGCTAGAGGTTACAGCACACATTAAGACTCTGAATATTTGCTAGAGGTTACAGTACACGACGTCTGCTTGTTGATTGGTTGCTAGAGATTACTGTACATCAATACTGCTCACTGATTGGTTGCTAGAGGTTACTGGACATCCTTACCACTAACTAATTGCTTGCTAGAGGTTACTGCACATTATTACTGCTCCCTTATTGGTTTCTAGAGGTTACTGGATATCCTTACCGCTCAATGATTGGTTGCAAGAGGTTAGTGCACATCATTACTGCTCACTGATTGGTTGCTAAAGGTTACAGCACATCATCTCCTCACTGCCTGTACACTATGGACTGGAGAGGTGAGAGGACCCATCAATAGACATAAAACTCCTAGGGATCCTAGGACTCCTGGGATCAGTGACAGTATTGAGGAAGGGGAGGGTGTAATTAGTGGCAGTGCTGGGGGTTGATGGGATCACCAGTGTAATGGGGAATTTACAATGACCCCCAATGTGAGGGGGGATTTACACTGACCCCCAATGTGAGGGGGGGTTTACACTGACATTTTATGCCACCCACTAATATAGAGAGGGATTTCTATACTGACACCAATGTAATAGGAGCATTTACACCAACCACCAGTGTAAGGGGGAATATACAATGACCTCCATGTAAGGGGGAATTTACACTGCCAACCATTGTTGAGGAGATTTATACTGACCACCAATGTAAGGTGACACTTCTACATGAGGGGGCTGAACATACAGGGGGTTCTTCCAAAGAAGTGGGGTTCTTTAAATAAGTGGCACTTCTGCTCTTGCACCATCCATCTGAACATCTTCTTCTCTCTTCACAGGTAAACCTGCGTTTATACCTCCACATACCTTAAAACTGAATATATTGACTGACTGCACAAATGCATATTTGGTAAACCTGTGTTTATACCTCCACATACCTTAAAACTGAATATATTGACTGACTGCACCAATGCATATTTGGTAAACCTGTGTTCATACCTCCACATACCTTAAAACTGAATATATTGACTGACTGCACAAATGCATATTTGGTAAACCTGCGTTTATACCTCCACATACCTTAAAACTGAATATATTGACTGACTGCACAAATGCATATTTGGTAAATCTGTTTGTCACCACTGTTTCAACTCCATCTGTAGCCATGCTCACATTAGTTCAATGTTTATTTAGCCATTAAGTCTTACCTAAATTATGGGTTCCCTTATCTTTACAATTTTGGCCTTTTAGTCCCCTTGCAGTTTGATTGTGGTGTGAAAGTTATGTCCTGCTAGCTGTGTTCCTAATATCCCCTCCTAATTGATTAATTGCCAGATTCAACCCACACTCAACACACAGTATAAAAACAAGGCCTTCTTTACGGGGGAGCACATACAGGGGGCTGCACACACAGGGGGTTCTTCCAAAGAAGTGGGGTTCTTTAAATAAGTGGCACTTCTGCTCTTGCACCATCCATCTGAACATCTTCTTCTCTCTTCACAGGTAAACCTGCGTTTAGACCTCCACATACCTTAACACTGAATATATTGACTGACTGCACAAATGCATATTTGGTAAACCTGCGTTTATACCTCCACATACCTTAAAACTGAATATATTGACTGACTGCACAAATGCATATTTGGTAAACCTGCGTTTATACCTCCACATACCTTAAAACTGAATATATTGACTGACTGCACAAATGCATATTTGGTAAACCTGCGTTTATACCTCCACATACCTTAAAACTGAATATATTGACTGACTGCACAAATGCATATTTGGTAAATCTGTTTGTCACCACTGTTTCAACTCCATCTGTAGCCATGCTCACATTAGTTCAATGTTTATTTAGCCATTAAGTCTTACCTAAATTATGGGTTCCCTTATCTTTACAATTTTGGCCTTTTAGTCCCCTTGCAGTTTGATTGTGGTGTGAAAGTTATGCCCTGCTAGCTGTGTTCCTAATATCCCCTCCTAATTGATTAATTGCCAGATTCAACCCACACCCAACACACAGTATAAAAACAAGGCCTTCTTTACGGGGGAGCACATACAGGGGGTTGCGCATACAGGTGGTTCTTCCAAAGAAGTGGGGTTCTTTAAATAAGTGGCACTTCTGCTCTTGCACCATCCATCTGAACATCTTCTTCTCTCTTCACAGGTAAACCTGCGTTTATACCTCCACATACCTTAAAACTGAATATATTGACTGACTGCACAAATGCATATTTGGTAAATCTGTTTGTCACCACTGTTTCAACTCCATCTGTAGCCATTCTCACATTAGTTCAATGTTTATTTAGCCATTAAGTCTTACCTAAATTATGGGTTCCATTATCTTTACAATTTTGGCCTTTTAGTCCCCTTGCAGTTTGATTGTGGTGTGAAAGTTATGCCCTGCTAGCTGTATTCCTAATATCCCCTCCGAATTGATTAATTGCCAGATTCAACCCACACCCAACACACAGTATAAAAACAAGGCAGGTGACCCCATTTCCAAATTTTAACATCTTCCTCTCTGATACATGCACTCTTTACCTCTCCTCCTTTTCACAATTGCTGCCTCTCTCCTCAAACTCTCTTTTCTTCATCCCTCTGCTCCACCCCACACTCTGTACATATCACCCTCACTTCTCCCCTCCCCCTATTACTGCACTCATCATTTCTTTCTAACTCAAAGCTCACTTGCTAACAAACCCCCCAGGATACTGAAGCATGTCCCCTCATACAAATCATATTCTCATATTACCTCCCTCACTCTTCTGCTTCTCCTAATCGCTGGAGATATTTCCCCAAACCCTGGGCCCCCCTTATTTAACTGTGCCCAACACACCCATCACCCTACACCCTCTGGCAGTAGTCACAATCTACACAATTTAGTCTCCATTCCTCTTCTTCCCAACGCCAGCCTCCCTCTCTCCTGTGCCCTCTGGAACGCGCCCTCTGTCTGCAACAAACTCACTGCTGTTCATGACCTCTTTGTCACTAATTCCTTTAATCTACTTGCTCTCACAGAAACCTGGCTCCACGAATATGACACCCCTTCTCCTGCTTCCCTCTCCCGGGGTGGCCTTCACTGGACTCACTCCCCTAGGCCTAATGGACGCAAGGGAGGTGGAGTGGGATTCCTCCTATCCCCCCAGAGCACCTTCCAGGTTATTCACCCTCCTCCCTCTTTTTCCCTCTCATCATTCAAAGCCCACTGTATACGTCTATTCTCTCCTTTCTATTCTTTCCTAAGAATTGCTGTGATCTACCGGCCCCCTGGACCATTATCGACTTTCCTTGATGAGTTTTCTGCCTGGCTACCCTACTTTCTCTCTTCGGATAATCCCACAATCCTTCTCGGTGATTTCAACATCCCTGCTAATACAAACACTCCTGCTACTTCTAAACTTCTTAGTCTAACCTCTTCATTTGACCTGAAGCAATGGGTACAGGCTTCTACTCACTCTGATGGCAACACGCTTCACCTTGTATTCTCCTACCTATGCACTCCATGTAACTTCTCAAACAATCCTTTTCCTCTCTCCGACCACCACCTTATTAGTTTCTCTCTCCCCCTGTCTTCCACCACCTTTCCCTCCAATTGCCTAACCATCACCTATAGAAACTTTCGCAACTTCAACTCCTCTCTCCTCTATTCTGCTACTGACCACCTCTATGACAAAATCTCTCCCTTGTCCTGCCCCAACCAAGCCACGTCCATCTACAAAAAATCTCTGTCCTCCACCCTGGACAAGCTCGCTCCCCTCACTACACGCAGAATCAGGCCTCGACCCCTACAACCCTGGCAAACAGCTGACACTAAAGTTCTCAAAAAACGTAGTCGCGCTCTTGAGCGTCTGTGGCACAAAACTAAGTCTCTCAAAGACTTCAACCAATACAAATCTGCCCTCCAAAAATACTATTCTTTCCTCCACACTGCCAAGCAAACCTATTTTACAACTCTTATTAACACCTTCTCATCCAATCCCCATAAACTCTTCTCTACCTTCAACTCTCTACTTTGTCCTCCACCGCCTCCACCCACTGACTTACTCACTGCCCAGGAAATCGCTAATCACTTCAAAAACAAGATTGATACAATCCGTGATGAAATCTACATTCTACAGGTATCTCCCCCAGCTAAGACCCCATGTCAACAGGTACAACTGACACTCCCCCTATTCAAATCTGCTACTACAGACGAAGTTGCTAAACTCCTTTCTATCGCCCACCTAACCACTTGTCCCCTGGACCATATTCCCTCTCAAATGCTACGGTCACCCTCTGACCCCATCCTACACTCTCTAACCCACATCTTCAATCTCTCCCACACCTCTGGCATCTTCCCCGATGCTCTAAAACATGCACTGGTCACTCCCATACTCAAAAAGCCATCCTTGGACCCTACCAATCTTAACAACCTGCGCCCTATCTCCTTGCTCCCCTTTTCCTCTAAACTCCTTGAATGCCTGGTTTACAACCAACTGAGTGACCACCTCATTAAAAACAACCTTCTTGATCCCCTTCAATCTGGATTTCGCCCTCAATACTCCACAGAAACTGTTCTTTTAAAACTCACAAATGACCTACTAACTGCAAAAACCAACGGACACTTTTCTGTACTCCTACTTCTGGATCTTTCAGCTGCCTTTGACAAGGTTGACCACCCCCTCCTCCTCAAAAAACTTTACTCCCTCGGTCTCCGTGACTGTGCTCTTCAGTGGCTCTCATCCTACCTATCCCAACGCACCTTCAGTGTCACTTACAATTCTACTTCCTCAACTCCTCTTCCCTTCTCTGTCGGGGTCCCCCAAGGTTCTGTTCTTGGACCTCTTTTATTTTGAATCTACACCTCAGTTGATAGCCTCTCACGGCTTTCAATATCATTTCTATGCTGATGACACACAAATCTATCTCTCCAACCCTCAACTCACTCCATCAGTCTCCTCACGCATCACTAACTTACTAACCGACATATCTGTATGGATGTCACACCACTTCCTCAAACTCAACTTGTCCAAAACCTAGCGTATAATATTTCCTCCCCCACGTGCCTCTTCCCCTGACTTCTCTGTCAAGAGCAATGGCAAAACCATCCACCCGTCCCCACATGTCAGGGTGCTAGGTGTTATCCTGGATTCTGAACTCTCCTTTCGGCCCCACATCCAATCACTTTCCAAAGCTTGCCGCCTCAACCTCCGCAACATCTCTAAACTACGTCCCTTTCTAACCAGTGAAACCACAAAGCTCCTGATTCACTCCCTGGTTATCTCTCGCCTTGACTACTGCAACTCACTCATCATTGGCTTACCTTTAAATAGACTATCCCCCCCTTCAGTCCATCATGAATGCTGCTGCCAGACTCATCCACCTTACAAACCGCTCAGTGTCTGCTACCCCTCTCTGCCAATCCCTCCATTGGCTACCACTCCCCAACAAATTAAATTCAAAATACTAACAATAAGTTACAAAGCCATCCACAACTTTGCCCCCAACTACATCACTAACCTAGTCTCAAAATACCAACCTAATCGCCATCTCCGTTCCTCCCAAGACCTCCTGCTCTCTAGCTCCCTCATCACCTCCTCCCATATCCGCCTCCAGGACTTCTCCCGAGCCTCGTCTATCCTCTGGAATTCCCTACCCCAATCTGTCAGACTGTCTCCAAATTTATCCACTTTTAGGCGATCTATGAAAACTTTCCTCTTCAGAGAAGCCTATCCTGACTCCATCTAACAACTGCACTATTTTCTCCATTAGCTCATCCCCCACAGCTATTACCCTTTTGTATAACTTGACCCTCCCTCCTAGATTGTAAGCTCTAATGAGCAGGGCCCTCTGATTCCTCCTGTATTGAATTGTATTGTACTTGTACTGTCTGCCCTCATGTTGTAAAGCGCTGCATAAACTGTCGGCGCTATATAAATCCTGTATAATAATTAATAATAATACACTGACCACCAATGTTAGGGGGGATTTACACTGACCACCAATAAAGTGGGATTTCTACTCTGGCCACCAATGTAAGGGGGGATTTACACTCATAACATTTTTTTTACTGATTACCAATATAAAGAGAAGTTTCTACACTGGCCACCCATGTAATGGGGAATTACACTGAACACTAATGTAATGGGGATTTACACTGACCACTAATGTAATAGGAGCATTCACAGTAACCACCAATGTAAGGAGGGATTTACACTGGCCACTAGTGTGAATGAAAGGATTGTATACCAAGCCTCAATGTAATGAAAAGATTTACACTGAACACGAATGTAATTGAGGCATTGAACCTGTGTTCACATTTGTGTGTATCTGGAATGCATACAAAATCGCTTTCCTGACACCACAGAAACGTGCTGCCCTTTAGCAGATACACAGCAGTGCCATTAATTGTTAAAGTCACACTCACGTACCTGCTGAAATGTGCATATTCACATGCACCAAAATCCAGGGTGCTGTGGCATCATGTTATTTTGAAAAAGGGTTCCACCTCCAATTTTCTTACCTTTGCAGAACAGGCTGATATTAGGCTTAATGAACACAGTTGTAGGCAGGACTTTCCAGCATGCCCCTTTACCTCCCCAGTGGGCAGCATTCAGCAGAAGTGAGGGTGGATATGACCTCAAGGGGGCATTATATACATATGAATGCCGCCTCTATTTACATATCAATGCCACCAGTCCGTGAATATTTACATATTAATGCCGCCGCTATTTACATATCAATGCAGGTTTTTTACATATAAACACAGGGTCTGTAGGTGAGTCATCTGTACACGGTAATAGGGCAGAGCTGGGCAGCATTAGTAACAGAAATTCACACTGAGATATCGGGACTAAAACTTCAAGGGACAAGGGAATTTAAACTGGGATAGTTGGCAAATATAAGGCAGCTGTTTTGGGCCCCACAACAATGATGGGGCCCAGGGCAGCTGCCCCTATTGCCCGGACCTGAGTACAACAGCAGGAGACAGGAGGAAATCCAGGAAACAAGCCGAAGCCAGGGTGGGTGGCAGACAAGCACAGATGACAGATGAACCCGGGGTTAGTACATGGGAAGTCAGACAAAGAATACAAGTAATAGTAGGAAAACAGGAGCTCAGAGAACTGGGAAGTTGCTCTGGCGATGCAAGCTGCACTAAGCATGTGTTATATATATAGGAGTCTCCTTTCCCAGCTGAAGCCTATTATGGAGAAACTAGTCCGGTGGAGCCCATTGTGAGACGTCTAACCGTTTGAGCTGGCTGGTGCAAACCACTGCTCTGTTTTTTATGTACATTTATTTTTGCTGATGTTTGGTTGCCTTGATATAAGTTTTTACTGTGCTGTATTAATAAACCCCTTTGTTGAAAGATATTGCACAATAAAGCTTTCCTCTTCTTCCCTTATGCTCTGGGATTTATCCTTGAGCTGCCAGATTGGATTTCAGGTTTTCCAAAGATACCGAGATTCCTGCGTCCATTGAAAAACCGGGTCCACTTTTACAGCTTAAGTTGTTAGAGCCTGATGGGATCATTCTCCAATGTCTGATACTGCTGTTATACCTGGAATTTGGTTCGTATTTACAGCCCAGTCTGTTGGAGCATAGTGGGATTATTATCCAATGCTTTAAACTACTGCTATCTGGTAAGATGTGAATCTATGTGGTGATGGGATATTAAAGGCTTTGTGTTTTGAAGAGCACTGAAGTTGCCTTATATTTGCTTCACCCAATCCCTTGAAGAGCACAGATGTTTTTCGCATACTTGGCTCACTTAGCTCCCTTTTGTATAAGGGTTTTTTTATGCACACCTTTGTATGCACATTTTTTTTATGCACCTTTTATGAACTAAATCGCATATTTTTTATATTACTTTATGAGTCATTTCATCCATTTCTTTTATACATTTTTTAATTTATTTTTTATACACTTGTTTTTGCAGGAGTGGACTTTATGCCCTTACATTTTTTTTTTTTTTTCCATTCAAAGATTTTTATTGATTTTAAAGTATTGAACAGAAAGGTTGGAAATAGAGAAGTACACAAAATGATAATAAGGGAAATAAAATAAGAACAATAATAATAAGAAGCACATATCCAGAGCAGTCGTATGATGAATCTTCAGGTTATGTATAGTTGTTTATGTATAATGATATTTATCAGTCCATGTTTTCCACAATTTGTTAAATTTATCACATCTAAGCGAGTTAATTGCTATAAGTCGTTCAAAAATATAGTTTTGTTGGACCTTCCTAGTTACATCCGTAACGTTAAGTGTTGGAGCGTTTTTCCAGTTACTGAGTAATAGGGACCGAGCAACCAATAGTATGTGTGTTACTACATGCCTCACAGAGTAGGGGAATCTTTCTAATCCAATTAATAATTTAGCTAGTTTAGGGTCTGGGGGTGTTATAATGCCTGTGGTTTCTCCTAAAAGTTTAAAGATGTTGTTCCAGAAGCTGGTGACGTTAGGGCATTCCCAGAACGTGTGGAGAAGATGGCCTTTGTTTCCACATTCTCTCCAGCATAAAGGTGAAGTGTTATGAAACATTTTTGAGAGTCTAGAAGGGGTGTATTGCCAGCGGTGTATTATTTTGAGGGATGTTTCCCAGTGTGTGGTGCAGTGTGATACAGTTTGTATGGTCTTAAACGCGAATTGCCATTGATTATCAGTAATTGAAGTTTTCATGTCCATATCCCATCTAAAGTGTGTTCTTGATTTTTGGAACTTTGTTTTCCCCTGAAGCAAATTATAGTATAGAGATATTCCTTTGTTGTGGAATGATCCTCAGGTTAGGTGATGCCATGCTGGGGTTGGCAGGTGGATATTGTTCCACGGGTGTTTGTGTGTTAGGTGAGCTACATGTAAGCAGGTGAAAAGCATATTATGTGGCATGTTGTGGTCCTTCATTAAGCAGGCTGCAGATTTTGGTCTCTTGTTGTGGTATAAATCTTGTACACTGTTAATCTTTTTAGAAGGGAAGTTTTTCAGGGATATCATTGGTATATTGGCTTCAACCACACTTAAAGGGAGTATATAGTCTATTTCTCTACTGTCAGTACTGTGACGAGATAAGAGGAATCTCCAGGCTTTGAGTGATATGCTGATAGTGGGGGGCATATTCTAGAGATTCCAGGGTATCCAACTATCACTTATTAGGATCGACGGTAGGTCTGATATTGGAGCTAAGGTTTTTTCAATCTCCACCCACAGTGGTACTTCATTGGAAGAAAACCAGTATTTGAGTTGGTCTAATCTAGTCATGAACATCTATTAGTCCCGCCCCTCCTGCTCGTTTGTGAGGAATTAGAGTAGCTTGTGAGCATCTTGCTTTCTTTGTGCCCCACAGGAGTTTCCATTGGAGACTAGAAACGGATTTGAGATAATGTTCCGGGATGGTGATCGGGAGTACCCTAAAGGTGTACAAGATTTGAGGGAGAATTAACATTTTAAATGCTGCTAACCTACCCAACCAAGATATTTCGTGTTTGGCTATGTTGTTGATTTGAGTCGTTAGTTTGGTTAGAAGGGGTTTCAAATTAGCATCAATTAGGGATCTGGTATGGTTAGTAGGTTAGTAAGTGTAATGCCTAGGTATGGTATACCTTTGGAACTCCAAGTGTACGGGAGTGATTGTTGTAACGTGTTACGGTTTTTGGTGGTCACACCTAGGTCCAAAATGAGGGATTTGGAGCAGTTCACCCTATAGTATGATACATTCCCAAAGGAAGTTAGTATTTCATGCGCTGTGGGGAGTGATGTACTCGGATTTGTCAAAAATAATATCACGTCATCAGCGAATAAGTTGATAAGGTGTGTGGTAATTCCAAATTGAAAGCCAGTTACACATGCATGTGATCTAATGGCCTCCGCCAGGGGTTCGATCATGAGATTAAAAATCGTTGGAGATAAGGGACAACCCTGGTGAGTGCCATTTGTTATTTGGAATGGAGTGGAAAGCATACTGGACGTGTATACCCGGGCCAAGGGACAGGAATACAAGGCCAGAATCGCATTCTGTATATGGCCACTAAAACCATATTTAGATAAGGTCATTGACATGTATTTCCAGTTCACTCTATCAAACGCCTTCTCTGCGTCTATGGAGAGCAGCAGAGAAGGCGTTTTTGTTATTTCAGCATGATGAATGATGTTAATTATTCTCCTCGTAGCATCTGAGGTTTGTCTCCCCCTCACGAAGCCCATCTGGTCTTTTTGGATCAATGATGGAATATAAGTAGCTATTCTTTTGGTTATTAGTTTGGCATAGATTTTGATATTGGAGTTTAAAAGAGAGATTGGGCGGAAATTGGATGGTGTGGAAGGGTCTTTACCTGGTTTGGGTATGGTAACTATATACGCTTGTAGCATCCCTGGGGGAAATGTTGCTGTGGTTGCTGCTTTTGTAAAGACTGTTTGTAAGTGCGGTGTAAGATGTGATTTGAATGTTTTGAAGTATTCGTTGGAAAACCCGTCAGGTCCGGGTGATTTGCCATTTGGCAGTGTTTCTATAGCAGCGGCTATTTCAGTTGTAGTGAATGGGGAATTTAGAGTAAGGAGTTGGGATTCGGATAGCACTGGTAATTTTAAATTTTGGAGGAAGTTTTGGATGTTGTCGTGGGTGGGTTGGCATGTAGAGGGGTTGTCTTTAATGTTGTATAGGTTGCTGTAGTAGTCGGCGAACTGATTAGCTATGCCTTGCGGGTTTGTAATTTTGTGTTTGAGAGTGGGGTGTAGCAGATGGGCAATTCTCGTTTTGGTTTTTGCTGCTTTCAGTCTATTGGCTAAGTATTTGCCTGCTCTATTGGCATTGGCATAGGACTGTAGTTTCAGACGTCTGAGGTGATAGTCATATTGTTGAGATAGGCTATTTCTGAGGTCATATCTTAAAGCTGATAGTTTTTGGGTAAGATTGACATTAGGTTTTTGTTTATTTTGTTCTGCTAAGGTGTGGATATCTTTTAAGATGGAATCAATATGGGCATTATACCTTTTTTTTTCCCTTGCTCCAATTTGTATGAGTATGCCCCTCATGTACGCCTTATGGGCGTTCCATAAGGTGAAAGGGTTTTCAACAGAATCCACATTGTTTAGAAAGAATTCTCTGATATGTTGGGAGATCTTTGTGAAAGTTCGGGGGTCTTGTATTAATCTTACATTGCTACGCCAGATGGGTGAGGAGGAGGAGACAAGCTGGTCATTGATTGTGATAGTAATAGCAGCATGGTCAGACCATGTTATGTCATGTATCTTCGCACGTGAGATATTCTGTAACAGCCACTTGTCTGTCAAGAATAGGTCAATGCGAGAATATGAGCAATGCCTGTGGGAGAAAAAGGTATAATCTCTTGCATTCGCATTCAGACATCTCCAAACATCATATAGTTCCGCTTGGTGTATTATTTTGCTCAGATAGGAGGAGCTGTGTGGTTTTGGAGCAGACGTATCCATTTTGGGATCTACTATAAGGTTAAAGTCACCACAGACAATAAGATTGCCATATAGATGGTTCTGCAGTTTCTTGAATAGTCTGTTGATGAAGCGGGTTTGATCTGAGTTCGGTGCATATAGGGATATTAATGTATATGGTTTTGAGTTGATGTCTCCTGTCAGGATGATGTATCGGCCGTTGGGATCAATGATAATGTCCTTTTGTTGAAATGACACAGTGTTCCTCAGTGCTATTAATACTCCATCTTTTTTCTTCTCTGGTGTACATGCCATGAATACGTGTGGGTAGTCTTTGTGTGAACATTTAGGAGCTTTCGTGTCTTGGAAGTGGGTCTCCTGTACACATAAGACGTCTGCTTTGTGTGTTTTGGTTTCCTTCCACATGGAGAGTTTCTTTGCGGGGTGGTTGAGACCCCTAGCATTTATGGATAAGCAGTTAATGGGCATTTGAGGGTATTTGTGGTGTCTGCTGCATTATGAGGAGTAGGTACTCACTGTGGCTGTAATAGAAGATCAGGTAGAAGATGAGTGTGCCGTCTTCGTCTAGATTTGGATGGACGTTCGCTGCTGGATGGCGTGCTTCAAACATATAGTAAGAAAAATAAAAGCGGTGAAAAAAAACAATGTTATTGAAATGAGTTTGAATTCAATAAGAAAGGGATCCATAAACTGATCCAAAGGCAGATGTAACTGCTGTAAAGGATAACTGGAGGTAAACAGGGTTATCAATCATGTAACCCCTGTTGTCCGGAGAGATTTGAATTTTGCGTAACGTTTTATCTTCAGCCACTTCCACCAGTAGCTTTCTTTGAGGAACGTTTGCGGGAGACCACTTGCCAGTCCTCTTGTAGTGGGCTAGGTGCAGGGCTTTGGGAAGCCGACTTGTCTGGGTCTGTTAAGATACCCCATTTGCGTAGTACTGCGACACCTTCTTCCAATGTGGATACCATAACTGATACTCCATTGTGGGTAATCGAGAGCTTGGCGGGGTATTTCCACTTATGTAATATGTGGTGGTTCCTCAGGGCCTTAGTTATGGTCGCGAGGTTGCGACGCTGTTGGAGCGTATGCCTGGACAGGTCCGGGAGTATTTGTATTTCTGCGTACTGTGGGTGTCTATCATCGGTTCTACGGGATGTTGTGAGAATTTGTTCTTTGATATGATAGTAATGCACCCGAAGTAGCACATCCCTAGGAGTGTTTTCAGGAAGAAATGCAGGTTTGGGTATACGGTGTATACGATCCACTATTAGATCTTGTGCTGATAAGGATGGTAGCAGAGTTGAGAATAGTGCCTGCGTGTATGGCAGTAGTTGTGTGGCAGGTATGGTTTCTGGGATCCCCCTGATTTTTAGGTTGTTCCGTCTGGAACGGTCTTCCAAATCTGCGACCTTATTTTTTAGCCATGCGATTTCTTCATCATGGTTTCTATGGGCATCTACCATTGTGTTAAATGAGGAAGTAAATTCACCCATTCGCTGTTCTATATGATCCACTCTACTGCCTAAGGCCTGAACTTCTCTCTGACAGTGGTTAATACCAGCAGTCATGTCAGCATGCAGTGATGCTTTTAGGGAGAGCAGCATCTCTTTGAGGACTGTGTCTGACACTGGCCTGTCAGATGTAGGGAATGCTGCTATAGGGGTCCTGTGATACATGCACCGCTGTGTCTGCAGCATTTTGAGGCCTGCTTACCTCCATCTCAGGGTCTGTCAGCGGCCGATCCGGAGATGATATCCGCTGTTTTTGTTTGGCTGGACTCCTGGTGGAGGGGCTCGAGGTTCCAGAGGAAGATCCGCTTTGTAGATGGGAGCTTTGGTGTTGTTTTGATGGACCGGAGCGGCCGTTGTTAGTCATGGCCTGCGGCTCCGTTCGTCTTCCTGAGGCGCCGGCGCCATTTTGTGGAAGCTCGCGCCCTTTGAAAATGTCCTGCGTCTTTTGCAGATTTTGCGGATTTTTCCTGTGCCTGGGCATCTCGTCGTGCACAGCAGGTCCCGGTGGGTCCGTGAACGCTTTTTGCGGTTCGGATGGGGTCGGTGGAAGTGGATGGATGTAGATTCTCTCCGGCGGCCAAGCGGAGCTCTCTGGTTAAGCTTCCATGCTGGAGCCCGGTCGCCACGCCCCCCATGCCCTTACATTTTTGTCATGTGTATGTTTGCACTGTGAATATTATAGATTAGCGCACCTGTTTCTTTTAATTATCTATGCTTATGGTAGGGGTTCGGACTTTTTGGGTTGCAGCTTTTCTTCATCTATATATTTTCAATAGTCACACTTCCCTTCACTGGGAGAGTAGAATAAGCGTAGGATTTTAACCCTATTTGACATATGTTATATAGTGAAGCAAACTGGGAGGCAGGCCAGGAAGTAATGGAAGGAAAGGAAATATAAACCCACAGAATAGAAGGTGATGCCCATAGGTAGGCACATAAGCCAAACAACACAAGTGAAAAAAATCAGAGGACTAAGTGAAGCACTTCAGCAAGGAGCTAAGAATTACACAGGCAGGAAAACTGCAGGCTAAATCATGACAAATCCATCCTGTATCCTTCCAAGCTGTCACAAGAATCACCAAAAGTGCAGCTAAGGGGATGTAGTTCCTCTTTGCATGCTTGCTGGACCATGTGTATTTGATCATGTGGACCATACCACTTAAAGAGTGGTCTAGCAACAAGGACACATTACCTTCCACATGATGATGGAGATCAAGGATGGCCTTCTGGGCAAAATTATGGCTGCTGGGTACCTGCCACACCATAGTGTAGCACAGATCATAAACTCACACAAGGGGGGAGGAGCAGCTGTAAAGCCAGCAGTTTTGTTAGGTTGGCCAAAGGTTGGGCATGGCAATGTTTATAAGAAAATGTTTTTGTTTCACTGCAGAAGATGCAGAATAGACACCTGCTGGGTTAGTGTTGCTGCTGGAGATTGCAAATTGCTGATGATCAGTATTCTTGAGGTGCTGCTCCCACTGAGCTTTGTGGTGGTGATTCATGGTCTCCTCATGCATATGGTACCAAAATGGCTGGTAGTAGTAAAACTACTTACTACGGCTGATATGCTGCAGGCAGAGGCTTCAGGCCAGAACTTTGCTGTCGGTAGCAAATGTGTGGAAAAATGTCAAGACTGCAGAGTGCTATGGAGTGGCCCTAGAGGTAATAGCCTGTACCCATGGGACAGTGACATCCATTGGAATAAAATCGCTGCTCCTTCCAGTCCTCTGTAAATTGCCCCTGGTTGAAACACTTCCTTGCTGTTGTTCTGCCTCTCCCTCACTTTCCTCCTCAACAATCTCTGGAACCCATGTATGGTCTGCCACCTCAGCATCCCCACCCTCTGCTTCACTGGAGCCCACCTGGCAGTAAGCTGTCAGAATATTACTGCCTATTTCCGCTCTTATCCTGATGCCCCCTCCCTTTTTGTTCCTGGCACTCTCTTCCCTAACATCTGATGCAAGGAATTCTTACATGTCCTCTTCCAGCAAGTGATTCATGATGTGCTAACATGATTCTTCCTATTCCTGCAAGACAGTTTTTAGGGCTATGGTGATATTAGCAGAATATGAGCTTGGGAACCGCTTCTTTTATAGGGAGGGAGCCTGCACGTAACATAGCCCCAATTATTAGCCATTCTAAACCACCAGACTTAAGTTGGAATTACAGGAAGCGCAATATTGGTAGTTGGTTGTTATGGTGACAGACCGTTTCATTTGTTCATCTATTTTATGAACCCATGCTTGACTCAAACCCAAACCTCTTTTCTATTTGCAGACACTAAGTGATGTTGGCTTATACTTGTAGAAAGGAAGAAAGAGACTGAGGATTACTGACTTAGTAGCCACCAAAGATGATATAGTTTCAGATTTCTGAACCACACTGATAGGAAGGCGTAGAGATATAAAATGTCTGGAAATTTCAAAGCCATGGAAGAAAAACATATTTCTTTATCGTACATCATAGGACACAGAGCCTCAAGTAATTACTTGGTGGGTTATGGGTCTACCTTCAGGTGTTGACACTGGTATAACCAATACAGGAAGTTGACTCCCCTATATAACCCCTCCTCCTTCCAGGAGTCCTCAGTTTTTTCGCCAGTGTCTAAGGTGTTGGTCACGAGTGAAGATGTGCTCTGAGGAGCTCCAGGGAGGGATCTATGCTGGATTTAAAAAACCTCCACAACCACATCCATCCTCGCCACTGAGGCCATAGGATGGTACCTGGGCATTGAAGAACGAGGTTTTGCCTGTAAGCTTCTCTTTGAAAGCTGGACCCTAGGAACCAGGACTCTTTTTGGTTTTTCATATTACCTAAAGTTGTTCCTGAGGGATGCTATACAGGTCCAAAGGAGCGGAACCCCTATTAAAAAGAGCCCCAGTCTTTGAAGGTTTAACTACGCTGCTCGTGATGGGTGAAAGTTGGATCTGTCTGTTAAATCAGCAGTATCCTGCAGCGAGGACAAGGTAAGGGGAGAAGCCTAGGAACTGTAAAAAGTCCACCTATGCCTTTTTCTCCAAAAAATACACATATATATATATATATATATATATATAAAATGTATAACTGTATGCCTTAAAATGTCTCCTCTAGAGGGAGTATAGTACACCTAGTACAATTTACCTAGTACGATTTTTCAGCAGCTCTGTATCTGGCTATTACAGCGGGTGTGGTCCCTGCAGCTAGAGGGGAGTTCTTAATTGAACAGATGGTGTTCCTCTTATGAGGGATCTAAAGGGGTTACAGCAGTAGTTTATGAACATACAAAACCAGCCATTTGCATTTTTTTTGTATAAAGTGAAGTCTTTCTTTAAAACTAGGAGCTTAACAAACACTGCTGATAAAAATTCCCCTCCCCCTTCCCTCTCCTCCTGGAGAGGTGCGGTAACAGCTGACACTTATGTGTAATCAGGTTTTCACCTGAGGCTTAACACAGACGCTCTCAGTTCATATGCTGAAGACAGAAGTCTGTCACAATAAGAGACACAGGAGCGCTGGGCATGTAAAGGTGTGTAAACAGGCATTTCCAGCACAGGAAATATTATGGTACTCAGCATTAAAGGCTGATCCTTATGGTGACATTGTTTTCTTTTGCTAAAACTATTGCTCAGCAAATACCATAATTTGTTAAAGTGCCTCTGCTGTTGTGCTTAGCACATTTGATTTCCAGTGTACCACAAAGGTACCAAGGATTCCACCCCCCAGGCGCTGGGAACTCCAGTCATGCCTCCACACTGTCATCCTCTCCAGAGATACCTGACATGGAAAGCCAGGGTGAGTCATTGGAAGCAATTGGTGGTGCAACTGCTTCTCACACTTCAGCCCCTGTGTATGTGACTGAAGATGCATTCTCCTCTGCCCTGTTGGGCTTAGAAGGAAGATTAGCGGCTTTAATCGCATTCTCCATCCAAGAGGATAGGAAGCATGCTAGATCCCCCACCTCAAACCCCTTTTTCCAAGGGAACAGTGGGCACAGGATGAGGTGTTATCCTCAGGTGATCACAGGGAAAAACAAGCCAAATTTTCCTCTGCGGAGGAAACAACATATGATGAACCTTATGCAACCTCACAATCTGACAGATTAATGGTACAAACTCTTACAGAGATGGTTCATTCCACTTTTTATACTACTCCTAACAGAGTAAGCTGAAAGTCCAGGTTCCTTCTTTGTTTTTTTTTTTTAAAAAAAAAAAAAACCTTTTACAGCGCTTATTTATGCTGAATGGGATCATCTGCATAAGCATTTTTTTCCCTCCAAAGAGTTTCTCAGTTCTCTATCATGGAGGAAAAATTCACAAAGATTGGAAAGTACCAGCAGTAGATGATGCGATTTCCAGCATCAATAAAGATGCATAATTGCTTAAGCATCCAACAGATAAGGAGTTGGAATTTTTTTGTTAAAATCCTCCTACCAATGGTGCTATGTTTCGCCATAGATGCCATAAAAGACCCTATCCACCAGGCGTCTCGCCTTGCGCTTGTGCTAAAACACATGCTTAGGACCCTGTGGTTAAAAGGGTTGGTCAGCCAAATCATCTTGCAAAAAAGGGTGTTTGACTAGTTTCCCTTTTCATTGGGAAAGGTTTGGTGAAATACATCCAAATGATTTCTAGCAGTAAAGCTCTTTTGTCCAGTAGAAGGTATAAATGTCCTTTTATTTAAAGTGAAGCCACAACAGCTCACAGGTTAAGTACTCTGATGGCCAGTGCAGCCATGGGAGACTTCCTGACAGACATGGGTTCAGATCCACATGTCGGCGTTCACTAGTGAAGGAGCCACTCCTCACAGGTTAACTACTCTGACGGCCAGCGTAGCCATGGGAGGCTTCCTGAAAGACGTGGGACCTCGTCCTCACGTTGGCTCCTTGTGACCTTGGACAAGTCACTTAAAACAGATTCCTTCCCTTGCGCAGGGGCAGCTGCCTCTAGGCAGTGGTGACGGCCTCCACCATCAGACTCTAGAGCATGATTTCCAAGAAATACTGTTCAGATCTGTGCGACTTCAAGGTAGTCCCTGCACTACTTTGGTACCACTTTGATGGGACTTAAGGTCCATAAACCTCTAGAATACACAGGCATTGTTTTCTGTCGCATCAAAATCGCGCCCCGACATATTCTCGGCGGCAAAGGATCACGGTAAAATTACCCAACTTTGGGGGTTGCAATAGTGGAAACTGAGCCTAAGAGGAGAAAATATTCAGCCCCTGTATACATGATTGAAGATGCGTTTTTCCTCCGCCCTGCAGGGCCTAGAAGGAAAATTAGCGACTTTAATCGCATCCGCTATCCAAGGATGGGAAGCGTGTTAGATCCTCCTCCCCCACCTGAGATCCCTTATCAAGGGAACAATGGGTAGAGGATGAAGGATTACCCTGAGGTAATCGGGAAGAAAGGCAAACCGAGTACTCCTCTGCAGAGGAGACAACTAGAGTTGAACTTTTTTTCAGCCTCGCAATCTGAGAAATTGCTGGTACAAACCTCTTACAGAGATGCTTTGTGCCTCTTTCAAGCTACCTCTAGTAGAGTCAGCTGATAGTTCTGTTTTTTCTTAGGTTCCTTGGAACCTTCACTGCCTTTTTCATGCGTTTCCTGTACATGTACAGAGCCACACAGAAATTCAACATATCCATTCTAGATCTAAAAGAATCTAAATCAGTTCCTGAAGATCCGCTCCTTTCTATGGAGTCGATCAAGTCAGTAGTTTCTATCCTGCAAGGAGGAAAACTTCTGGCGCCTATCGGCATCAGGGATGCATATCTCAAGTCTTCTAATTCCCATTCCCCTTTGACAGGGAGGCAGAGGCGAGAACAGGGCAAAAAAAAGGAGAGAGAACACCAGAACCTATACTTATCTTGCTTTTGCAATAAGCACAGGGCTTACCTCTTTATGTCCTTGACTGTAATACAGGCAGCTGTAACAGAAGTGCAGTTTGGTCCAATGAGACTCCACCAAGATCAACTTCAGCCTTCTTTGTTTATCTATGTATGGGGGATGAGCGCCCAACCGCGGCATAGAAGACCTTTGGTGGAGAGACTCATTTGGGTCCATCCTTACCAAAACCCGAGGCTGGGGTAGATAGCCACACGCCTGTATGATCTCTGTAAAAGGGGATCAAAGGAGCTGGTAAGGGGCAGCATTTACATTGGTGGAAGAACCCTTTTATCACCATATCCCTCTGGGTGTAATGATCGTAGGACTCACATCACATGGATGCTTGTCACATCTACCTCTGAAAGAGTGTTCTGACAGTGAATTTTCTCTTTCGTTTACTCCTTTTTGAATGGACTCAATGTATTTATTTTTTTCCATGCTGGATTTATTTTGTTCCATGTGTGGTTCATAACAATTTTTTTTAATATTTGTCACTTTATTGTGGGTGCATAATTTTCACATTAAGAGGTGATTTAATTGTTTATTACTCAAGTTTTTAGGGCAGCTATTTCCGTTTTTAGTATGCATATCTGCATGTCCATATATTTCCCACTCACCAAAGGTTTCTGCGGTTCGAAGTAGAACAGCAGTATTTCAGTTTATAGACTTGCTCTTCGGGCTAGCTACAGCACCTCGAGTGTTCACAAAGGTGCTAGCCCCACCTATAGCCAGGTCAAGGGCACAGGGCTTAAACAGTCTTGGCATACCTAGACGATCTATTGCTAATAGACCAATCGCTGTTCGGAGTAAGGTGTACGCATTACAACCAGTTACCTGGAAAGGTCTGGGTTGCATTCTCAACCTAGTAAAGTCTCCATTAAAATCGTTAAAGGGCTGCAGTATTTGGGTCTGATCATAGATACAGCCCAGAAAAAGGGTCTTCTTGCCCAGAAAAACAAAAAAAAACAAAAAAAACAAAAAAAAAAACACCACTCTATAAAAGAGTTGGTGCGGATGGTCAGGTCAAAAGGAGGTCCCTCCATTCACCTTTGCATGAGGTTGTTAGAAAGGATGGTGGCTTAATTCGAAGCAGTTCCCTTTGCCCAGTTCCATTCGAGACATTAGCAAAACAGTATTCTATTTGCTTGGAACAAAATGATCCAAGCTTTGGACTTGCCAATGCGGCTGTCCCCAAGGGTGTCCCAAAGCCTCAATTGGTGGTTACTAAAGAATGTCCTAAAGGGTAAATACTTCAAACCACTTTTCTGGAAAGTGGTAATGACAGAGAAGACAACTCTGTTCAAGAACCGAAAGAGCCTTGCCCATCAACATGCTAGAGATTCGGGCAGTGCGTCTGGCTCTGAAAGCCTGGACTTCCAGGTTAAGGGATTGTCCCGACAGAATCCAATCCATCAATGCCACGGCTGTGGCCTATATCAATCACCAAAAGGGACACCAAGAATCTCTCAGTGCAGAGAGAAGTGAACCATATTCTAACTTGGGCAGAAAGAAATATTCCGTGCCCATCGGCAGTCTTCATTCCGGGAATAGAGAATTGGCAAGCGCACTACATGTGCCACCAGCAGATTATTCCCAGGAGAATGGTCTATTCACCCCGACATGTTTCGGGCTGTTTGTCAAGGATGGGGGACTCCGGATGTAGATCTTCTAGCATCCAGTGCAACATAAAGTTAGTCAACTTTGTGTCCACAACAAAGGATCCATTCGCATGCAGAACAGATGCGTTGATGATACCGTGGGATCAGCTTTTACTGATCTATGCATTTCCCCTTATTCAGTTGCTGCCTTGACTTCTTTGCAGGATCAAGCTGGAAAGAAAACGGTAAATCTGGCAGCACCAGCATGGCCCAGAAAGTCATGGTATGCAGAGGTCGTAAAGATGGCAGTGGAGGATCTGTGGTCCCTTCCACTAAGGCCAGACCTGCTCTCACAGGGGCCGATATTCCATCCTACTTTACAAATGCTAAATTTAACGGCCTGGCTCTTGAGACCCACATTCTGAAAAGACGTGGGCTTTCCAGGGCAGTTATTTCTACTTTAATGCTAGGAAGCCAGCTTCTAGAGCTATATATTATAGATTCTGGAAAGCTTATGTTTCCTGGTGTGAATCCAAGGGTTGGCACCCTCGGAGATATATTTTAGGTAGAATTCTTGCGTAGAGATGAAGTTGGCCCTGAGTACTATTAAGGGCCAAGTCTCAGCCTGATCAATTTTATTTCAAAGACCACTTGATACGCATTCTTTAGTTCGGGGTTTCATGCAAGGAGTGATGCGGATTAATCCGCCAGTTAAATCACCCTTAAGCCCTTGGGACTTGAATTTAGTTTTGTCAGTGTTACAAAACTGCCATTCGAACCATTACAGCAGATTCCCTTAGTCCTTCTGACTAGGAAGCTGATATTTTTGGTTGCTATATCCTCAGCAAGGAGGGTTTCAGAATTGGCTGCTCTTTCCTGAAAGAGTCATATTTGATTATTCATGAGGACAGAGTGGCGTTATGCCTTCGTCCAGGCATTTTGCCAAAAGTGGTTACAGGCTTTCATCTGAATGAAGATATTGTCCTGCCATCGTTTTTTCCAAAACCATGTTCCAAGGAAGAAAAGTCACTACATTGTCTTGATGTGGGGAGAGCAGAGAAGATCTATTTAAAGAAAACTGCTCAGATTCGTAAGACTGATGTCTTATTTATTCTGCCAGAGGGTCCTAAAAAAGGACAGGCAGCGTCAAAATCCACTGTGGCTAAGTGGATTTGGCAAGTTATAATTTGAACTTATGATTTAAAGGGGAAGATTCCCCCTTTTCAAGTTAAGGCGCACTCTACCAGAGCGGTTGGGGTTTCTTGGGCAGTGCGTCACCAGGCCTCCATGTCTCAGATCTGCAAGGCCGCAACTTGGTCTTCAGTGCATACATTTACAAAATTTTATCAAGTAGATGTAAAATGGAATGAGGATATCGCCTTTGGGGGCAGTGTGCTGCAAGCAGCAGTATAATTCCTCAAGGTCTGGGGGTGCCCTACGGGTTGTGTCTCCCTCCCCTCAAGTAGCATTGCTATGGGTCATCCCACCAAGTAATTACTTGAGGCTCTGTGTCCTAAGATGTACGATAAAGAAAATAGGATTTTTAAAACAGCTTACCTGTAAAATCCTTTTCTTGGAGTACATCATAGGACACAGAGCTCCCGCCCCTCTGTTTTATGGGGTGAGAGTATATTGCTTATATTGCTTGACCACACCCGCTGCTATAGCCAGACACAGAGCTGCTGAAAAAGCATCATACTAGGTAAGTGTAATATACTCCCTCTAGAGGAGACATTTTAAGGCATACAGCTATACATTTTATATATATATATATATATATATATATATATATATATATATATATATGTGTGTGTGTGTGTGTGTATTTTTTGGAGAAAAAGGCATAGGTGGACTTTTTACAGTTCCTAGGCTTCTCCCCTTACCTTGTCCTCGCTGCAGGATACTGCTGATTTAACAGACAGATCCAACTTTCACCCATCACGGGCAGCGTAGTTAAACCTTCAAAGACTGGGGCTCTTTTTAATAGGGGTTCCGCTCCTTTGGACCTGTATAGCACCCCTCAGGAACAACTTTAGGTAATATGAAAAACCAAAAAGAGTCCTGGTTCCTAGGGTCCAGCTCTCAAAGAGAAGCTTACAGGCAAAACCTCGTTCTTCAATGCCCAGGTACCATCCTATGGCCTCAGTGGCAAGGATGGATGTGGTTGTGGAGGTTTTTTAAATCCAGCATGGATCCCTCCCTGGAGCTCCTCAGAGCACATCTTCACTCGTGACCAACACCTTAGACACTGGCGAAAAAACTGAGGACTCCTGGAAGGAGGAGGGGTTATATAGGGGAGTCAACTTCCTGTATTGGTTATACCAGTGTCAACACCTGAAGGTAGGCTCATAACCCACCAAGTAATTACTTGAGGCTCTGTGTCCTATGATGTACTCCAAGAAAAGGATCTTACAGGTAAGCTGTTTTAAAAATCCTATTTTTCCCTGTTTTTTCCCAGAATGTAAATTTTGGAAAAATTTTAAATACAATCAGTGTGGAGCAGTTTTACAAATTGAAAGTTGTTTTGTTACACTGAGTAGGTGAAATGCAGTGTATATAAAAGTATTGCATGCATGAAATAAAACTATAGCTTATTCAGTAAATAAACTAAACATGCTTTTTTAAAATGTTATTACAAATGGAACAACAAGGACTGTGTATGTTAAGAGCATTTAACTTATACATGAGAATAGGTAACGACCCCTGTTTCCTTCATAATAATTTAAAAGCTTCCTGCCAATATGCATTTTTAGTTATTGACAATGCTGGTCCAGAAGCTTGTATTGCTCTTTCAAGAGTTTGATGAGTGTTCTCCTGCTTTCCAGGTGTCATTTTATCTACAATTGAAAGCATTGTGTATTTTTGGGAGGTCGTAGTTTGTAACAGTTTCTTCCTTCCTTTCTACCACTCGAAGATGCTGCTGGTGAAGAAAAACTTTGTGATGATCCAGAAGCAGCAGAAAGAGTAGTTCTGGAATGAGAATTCTGGAGGAAAAAGCTACTTCCACTTTCATTCTGGTCCTCATCATTTCATTCCATAAAGTATTTTTTACGTCTTTAGGGCATCTTTAGCATACCAGGATGTGTTTTGTCATCCTTGTAGCATTTGGAAAAGAATATTTCTTCTCACAATATTTGCAAATTTCAGCTTTGCTCTCAGCAGAAATTGCTGTGGAAATGTTTCCAAACTCTAGATGTTGGTCTTATTATTTTACTGAGAGGAGGAAAAGAAAAAACAATTTACTGAGCACACTATAGGTAAACATTGTGATGGTGAAGAACATTGATAGGAATCATTTAAAGGTTATAAAGATAAACTAACTTGCCAGACAAACTCACCCTTCCCTGTCTATTAAGGCCTGAGAGGACAGAAACTATCATCTACTGTGTTCCAACAATCCACCAACTGTAGGAGGTACAAGATGAAGTCCACAGGCAAACTATACTGAAGCCTTTCCACTGCATTGCTCCCTAGTAGCAGAAATACATATTTCTCTTGCGAAGTACAGTGTTACTTGAACTGTATTCCAGAATTTGCTTGTTTTCAGCTGAGAGAAGTTGCAATAATTTAAGACTTTACATAAAGTCTCAGAAATGTTCATTAAGGACTTCATGTTATATAGTTTGCATACCATGTCATAGATATATCATTTTAAAAGAACATATTCCACACAAAGCAGGCTTTGAAAAAAACAGGGGAAAACAACTGTTGTTTGCAATTTTTCTTATTTTTTCCAGGCCTTCCTATCTCTAGGAAGTCTTGAGATTTTTGTTGTTTACCACGTTTCCTCTAACACCGGGGAGGAATTGTTTCTTATATGCTGTGAGAGTCCTTATGTGTACCTGGACAGACACTAGAAAACTTTCCAGATCTTCCCACAACATCATACTCTTTCTCCCCATACTCTTACAGCTGGAACTTGTCCTCACACTTTGAGGGTGAAAGTCAAATCCACAGGGGGCCTGAGCTCCCAGCTTTAGAAGTAATATTGCCTTCAGTTAAAGCGTATCTAAACCTAAGAGCAAACACTTAATATATTCCATCTTACCAGTTTTTAAATGTGGCTGCTGGATTAGTTTTCCTTTTTTAAGTTTTTTTCCTTTATTTTTATCTGGTGATACTTCCAGTAACATATTTCCTGTGCTAAGGTGACAACACTCACCATGCTGAATTTGTGAGCAAAGAAGCTTTGTCACCATAGACAGAACTATGAACACACCCCCTACTCTTCTTCATAACATAGAGCAAATTGGTTCTGTAATATTCAGAGATAGCTGGGAACAATTTAGTACAGCAAAGGCAGAGAGCACAAGAAGTTATCAGCTGATGACATTTCTGGCAGGATCAACAGGTATTTTTCTCACTTATCAAACAGATATAACAAAAGGTTCAATGGCATATTACAAATAGCAAAAGAGAAAATATAATAAAAATGTATTGTGAGGGTTTATACCCCGTTTAATGTTACCTTTTTTGCCAAGTAGTTCTGGTGGCCCTCTATCACAGTTCCTGTTCCCGGATTTGCCATGTCCACAATGTCCCCCAGTGGCAAGTGTATGACTCTCAGTGCTTTCTTCTACACTATTGCACCTCCCTTCAATTTCCAGGTATTCAACAGCTTAAAGTGTCATGATTTGGGATTCTGTTCCCACTAGAGGTGCAGTGGCTGTCCATAATTTAGGATAGCAGCCGGGTGGATGGTAGTGAATTCCACAGAGTGGACACAGAGGGCTTGGCTGGCCACATCCTCTGAGGGCCAAGGCGCAGAGTCTAAGATAATGCCTGGTCTTCACCTTACCTTGCCTTTAGTCTTGCACAGTTGTACAGGCTCATCT
Organism: Aquarana catesbeiana; assembly: GCF_042186555.1. NCBI lineage: Eukaryota > Metazoa > Chordata > Amphibia > Anura > Ranidae > Aquarana > Aquarana catesbeiana. Next base: position 808,236,501 of record NC_133324.1, read on the forward strand.
CCTGTACTGAAATTGCTGACTCTGATTTCAATGCAGACTGTGAGCTTCTCACAAAGTGCATTAGAATCTGCTTTGGGAAGACATCCAGAATTATCTAGCTCTTTCCTCCCCAGCCTTACCCTGTCTGGACCGTAGATTTCCATCATCAAATTTCAGTGAGTGCCGAGAGCTCTTGAGAGGAGTCCTGAGGTATGCTGCTGTTATGTGTGAAGAAAGCTAAGTACAACACAATACCAACCCCTTACACAAACTATAATCTACTTTTATTGCACGGAAAAGCATAGAGACCTAGTGATGACATCAGTGGGTCTAAAGTAAGGTATGTAATAAAAACTTTTTTTTTTTATTTCATTGAAAAGCAGACACATATAATCACATGTAGCTGTTTAATGTGAAGATATTTTAACGGTTTTGACATTTATAAATTTCATTATAAAACCTCCTAGTATATAATGCTAACAGAATAGGGATTTTACAACATACGCATTACTTTTGTCAAATATCCTAAAATGTCAAAGTGCACTGAATTAAGGTATGGTATTGACACAATTTCAAATGCACCACAGTGGCCTAACATTATTGGAGTCCAGAAAAGAATAGGCAAAATCACCTTGACCAGATGGCAAACACCCATGAGTTCGCAAAGAGCTAAACTCAGTTATATTAAAGCCATTGTGCCTAAATTGCTGAAAGTAAAGATACAAATGTTTGCATGTGAACAAAAATTAGTTGACTTGTGCATTTGTCCTGAATATATTTTTACAAAAAGCAGAGAAATCGACAAACGTGTAAAAACAGCAGTTTTAGTTTGTTAATATATTTTGCACAACTCTTTCTATTTCAAATGGTTTATCAAACGATCTTCTCCAATTTACTTTTTTTTACATACCTGTTTGGGCTGTATTAATTAACTGACATAAAATAGCCTAATATGTTGGTTTATTATTTTTAATATAAACAAAACCTCTGTGCTTAACCACTTTCTGACTGCTTTGTGCAGATATACTGCTGCAGGACAGCCACATACATGATCAGAGCTTCTGCGTAGGGGGCACGCGCATCCGCCTCCCCGGCTGGCTGTGCAAGTGGTTAAAGTAACAAAATATAAATAAAAATAAAAATATAAATGCAATGAACAGCAGCACACTATAATTTCCAGAATAGCAGCAATTAATATAGACTAGGAGAAAATAGCTGTCCCTTTAAAGGTCAAACAAAAATGTTTGTGAATGATTGAGCCAGCATAAGGTAATAATCAAAGTGCAAACATATGTGCAAATACAATGTAGTCCAATAATTACAGTAACTCCACCCTATATGAATATCAAATGACATAAAAAAAAAAATAGATGTGAAATATCTGCGCTCAGGTGAATCTATGCATATATTGGCTACTGACACTATGCCTAGATACTCGGCACAACAGATATAGATATATAACAAGTGCAGAGCTCACAAACCCAAATGGAAAATGATAAAAAAATAAATAGTAATGAAAAATAATTCACCAAGATCTTAAGTTCTTACCCCCCCAGGTGTCTCCTACTCAAGTATTAACCAGGCCCAACCCTGCTTAGCTTTCAAGATAAGGCTCAGATCCAGAAATTCATATAGAGGCATATACACTGGAAAATAGACTAGGACAGAATAAAAAGAGTCCCATAAGTAGTGATGAAAAAATAGGATGAGCTCCTCAGGCACCATCAAACATGTAAGGTTTCCCAGGTGTCATTGGTCACACAAAAGGTTTACTATAAAATTTGACCCTCCAAATAAGAGAGGTTGCATGCGTATAGAGAAATTCAACAAGGAGAGAGGCACCTCTAAGAGTAGATGTTTAAACAAACACTTTGATAGGCATACAGTTTATGCACTCACATTTTGAAGTAGTATTATGAGCATATTGGTCCCAAATAGTCAAGGTGGCCGCTCCTGCAGACTGCTCCTTCTATCCGTATTGCTGTCTCGGATGGTATCACTCCATGTAGATGGATGCCGGCTGCTTAAAGATTCAAAAATGATGCGACTGGAGCTGTGGCTGGTGGTGTTTGGCAAGGTAGATCACTACCTCTATCTTGCCAGACACCACCAGCCGCAGCTCCAGTTGCATCATTTTTTACTTCAACTTTAAGCAGCCGGCATCTATCTACATGGAGTGATACCATCCGAGACAGCGCCGGAGCAATAACGACAGAGGGAGCAGTCTGCAGGAGTGGCCACCTTGACTATTTGGGACCAATATGCTGATAATACTACTTCAAAATGTGAGTGCATAAACTGTATGCCTAATAAAGTGTTTGTTTAAACGTCTACTCTTAGAGACGCCTCTCTCCTTGGTTTTGCAGTTTTGGAACTTGGTTTCTGTTCTTCTATGACGGCAGCCCTAAGAGTCCCTGGACACTATCCTCCTGCTTTCCCTATATATTAACCTTTTCTACATGGACCCCTTGAGACTATGTATTTTATGACATAAAGTGTTGTAAATCAGGAGATATATGAGCCTTAGCTCTTGCACATATACCTGTATTTTTTGCATAGAGAAATTTCCCCAGGGAAAGGGCACACATGTTTAATAGCGTGTATCCCAGTCCGCCCTATTGGGTTAATCAAGAATGACGTCATCAGGGGCACGGATACACACCTATACTAAGCTGTTTAAATAGACATATGCAGCCAATGAGGATCACATCTCATTGGCTGAGAGAGATATCAATCAACTAGCTAAACCAATGCTATACATAGCTTCCTTGGATTAAACCAATCACTAAACTTGGCTTTATTAAAGTGGTTGTAAACCCACATAAAAAAAAAAACAAGACCTGCAAGACAAAGGCATAATGAACTAGTATGCATAGCATATTAGCTCATTATGTAATACTCACCTGAGATTGAAGCCCTCGATGCGTTGCCCGTATACAGCACCGGCCGGAGACATCGCTCCCAAAGTTACTTCCAGGTATCGGGGGCTCCGGCGCTATGATTGGACCAGAGCCACGGTGACGTCGCTCCCGCGCATTTGCACACTCACTGAAACAATGGCGCGTACGTGCCATTGCTTCAGTGAGCATGTGCCGATGACGTCAGCACATGCAGACACAGGGGATATCACCTAAACTGTGTAGGTTTAGTGATATCCAGGGTAGCTACAGGTAAGCCTTATTATAGGCTTACCTGTAGCAAACAGTAGATTGTTATGCCGCGTACACACGATCGGAAATGCTGCCAGCAAAAGACCAATGAGAGCTTTTCGTCGGAAAATGCGACCGTGTGTATGCTCCATCTGTCTTTTGCTGGTGGAAATCCAGCCAGCAAAAGATTGAGAGCATGTTCTCAATTTTTCGGTCGGGAAAAGTTCCTATCCGAAAATGCGATTGTCTGTATGCAATTCCGACGTGTCAAAAAATCACGCATGCTCAGAATCAAGTACGAGACGGAAGCGCTCGGTATGGTAAAACTACCGTTCATAATGGAGATGGCACATTCGTCACGCTGAAATGTTTCAAATAGTTTAATGCAGCGCATTCTCTTCTTCTTTATAATGCTAGAAGAATTAAGTTGTTTTGCTGCTCATATTCACACAGAGTTCTCAAAAACTGATTTCTTTATTATTTCTCGGGATCTAATGAATAATCTTTTTTGTTTTTAAAGCCAGATCTCCATAATAATGTTTTTATTTTTTTATAGTCATTTTTATTTAATTTTTTTAATCAAGATCTCCTGTTGTTTTTTTTATTTTAAATTATTTTATAGTGATCTCCATAATTTTTTTTATTTTGTATGTCACGTTTCCACAACAACATTATTATCTTGTATTTGTAAACCTCAAGGAGGTTGCTTGGGGTCCCTTGTTAATTAGACATTGTATTTTTGAAATGTACTTGCCTACTCACAAACAAACTGTCCTATTTGAAGAAAAACACATAGGCAAGTAATTTCATATAAAAAAAATCTCCATTTATTCTGGCTCATAATAACAAAATAAAGAGGGAAGGCAACGCTGGAGAAACAGCTGGAATTTGCAAAGCCTTTGGCCCCCAGGGCAGACATCAACTCTGTGGCAAAAAGAATTAGTAGCTTGAGAAGTCTATATATAAGGGAGTACAATCTGGTCCAGGACTCCCAGAGATCAGGAACAGCAGCAGATGACATGTATGTCCCCCAGGCTATGGTATTACCACAGCCTGTGTCTTCTGTCAGACCAGACTGAACCCAGGCAATCACTTTCTTCTCTTCGCTGCAGCCTTCCCTTCACGCTTCCCTGCAGCCTTCCCTGCAGGCTGTGGCTCTGGAGGTGGACTTGTGGCAGGAGGAGAAGGAGGAGGATGGGCGAACATATATAAGTGGACATCATCGGTCATTTGCCCCCTCAACCCCTTGTGAATGGCCTAAAAAAAATCTTTTCACAGTTGAGGCATTGGCCCTCCTCCATTTTGTGCAAATTTGAGGCTAGATAGTAGCCATAGGCCTCTCCAGCGTCGAGGGGGGCTTTCAGGGCATCATTAGCCTCCTTAATGAGGACAAGTGCTGCCTCCTCCACGTTCCTCCCCTTCCTGGGCCTTTTGCTTGGAAGGCAGAGGGGAGGGACCTGGGATTGGGTGAGGCTGGGCACCGCCACCTCCTGGCTGACACTAATCCCCACCTCCTGGCTGACAGTTCCCCCCGCCTCCTCCTGTGTGTCACATTCCAGAGCCTCGTCCTGGCTGAGGTCTTCCTGTGTATGAAAAAGGGACAGTTTTAGTTTTTGTTTCATCAATCACACACAATTTTCAGCTCATGACTGTTGCAAATTGAATGTTAAAAAATAGAAAAGACTATCATTCTGAGCCCAGCATTTTTCATTCTTGTCCCAATCTTTTTCGGCCCCTACTGTTTATTGATATGTAAAACACTTTTTGGTAAATCATTAATTTGTTAGCAATAATAACATCTAGTTAACAACACTAATTTTACAAAATAAAATATGTTTTAAAATAATATAACTGGCTCCAGCTGGGCTCCTTAATTTCTTCCTGGATGGAAGGCCCAGGTTGGTCCTCGGAAGCCTCAGCTGGGGTTGAGGGAAGGGTGGATGGAAGGGGGGCCGGAAGAGTCAAAAGTGATTCCCTGGCTTCCATCTGGGCTTCCAGAAACCGCATCTTGTTGTAGTACTATAGACTGGGTACATACACATCTTCTGCTGCTGCTCCTGACCTAATGGACTTATTGACCTTCTGAAGCTCCTTCCTATACGTGCTTCTCAAGCTACCAATTTTCCTCTCCACAAAGTCGATGCCTGCGTTGGGGACCTGCGTCTTCACAAATTCCAGCAGTTTCTCCAGCGATGCCTTCCTAGCTGGTTTATTTCTATATAAGGGGTTTTTCACCTTCCACAAATTGCGCATATGCCTGTATTTATTGATGAACTGGCCCATGAATTCCAGGTCTTTAAATTGTTTCATTTTTTCTGCAAGACCAAACAAAATACAAAAACACTAATATCAGGCTAAACTCTCCTAATCTTATCCCAATATAGGCCTCAATCTAGAATCAGTATAGGCCACTCATGTCCCAAGTTAAAATGTTAGCTTCGTTATTACGTTCGTCGCTTCCGTTCCTCCTTCTTCCACACACAGAATGTACGTATGACACGCGCGTGTTAGCTTTATATACACTGCACATTCGTGAAACTTCGCACGCGTCGCCCGTCCCTGACGTTCTTTCTAGAGTATTCCCCGCCCCTTTTCTTTCGGCGCGGAGTGGGAGAGAACATGGCGGAGACACAGCAGGTGCGTGATAATAGCAGTAATGAGGAGGATAGCCCGGAGCAAGAAACATCCCGATCCAGGAGGAGGAGATTTAAGACCTCAAATATGGCCTTTGTAGAGATGGTGGAGATGGTCGACATATTGAAGAGGGCCGACTATGATGGGAAGTATGGACCTTACAACAACCCTAATCAGAGAAAGGTCAAGATCATGACTAAAGTTGTGAAGAGTCTGCACAGGAATTTTGGGGTACGACGATCCAAGGAGCAACTGAGGAAATGCTGGTCAGACCTGAAACTGAGGGAGCAGACCTGAAACTGAAACAGTAAAGAAGGATCAAGAAAGTGCTTCTAAAAAGTAAGTAGTTGTCGTGTGTTACGATTATTATTATTACTTGCATGATGCTCCATGTGCTTTTCTTTACTATTGGACAGTTTAAAATGGCGACTTTCATGTTCATGGGCACAGCAATCCGTCGTAGTAAACTTTGTTCGTTTGCCAACTAAATACAATGTTTTTGCCAGATACAGGGTTAACTACATTTGGTCATGATCATTTGTATTAAAAGAAGTTTAGAACATTGTTGTCTAGACGTGTTTGAAACCAAAAGGATTTGCAAACTTGATTCAGTGTAATGTAAGGAGAGGACACTCAGCAGCTGATTACACATCTGGACTCAGGAGCACTAGTGTGGGACACAGGAACAAACTTTTTAGGGTGTCCCACACAGGTGCTCCAGTGGATACTTGGGGTGTCTCCATGTGTGAAACTTGTCCAAAAAAGGGAAGTATTCCAGCTTGGTTAAGGAAATAAATCATGTCTTCAACTTAGAACTCTACCCAAACAGACAATTGTACCCCACTTCCAAGCAATGTTTCATATTACTATTTCTGGCCTCAAATATCTATGTGCTAAGTATACCTTTTGTTTCATTCTCATAGGGGAGAAAAAACTCAGGACGTCTGAGGACTCCAGGAACCTCCCCCCCTTCTCCTGAAGAAGGGGACCAGGAAACACCACAAGCTGAGGATGTGGAGGAAGGGGAGGTGGTGGAAATTGTCACCACAACAGGTGAGTGTCTGACACCACAGATTCAGGTAATAGATGTATGCCAACATATTTATAATACATGGTGTGTATTTTTTCTTTTAGGTGATGTGCATGTTGTTGAAGAACAAGCTCCTCATTTCACCACTGACAGTGCCCAAAAGCTTATCCAGGACATCATGTATTGTAGTCAGGATTTAGGCTTTATAAAGCAAAAACACATTAGATTGAAGGCAAACTGAAGAACATGATTGATGTACCAGGAAGTATAAATACCCAAAAAATGACACCTTGTCTTTTTTTTTGTTTTTAACAATTTTTTATGCATTTTAAAAGCCAAATTTTAAAGAGGCACACAGTGGGGGTCATTTACTATAGAGCTGCGGTGCTAATTAGCGCTAATTGCCAGTAATTAGCGGTAATTAGTGCTAAAACAGTATTCACTATAGCAAATTAGATATCAGAGATAGTGAAGGGGCTCTGATCCCAGCACTCGAAAATGGATGTAATAGTATTGGTCTATGCACTTCAAGCTGCTATTATACTAACAAAGGGAAATGAACAAATCAATATATATATATATATATATATATATATATATATATATATATATATATATATAGACCCCTTTCTTTTTAGGAAAAAGAGGAGGTATTAAACAGCGCTACAAGTGAATAAATTAATCACCAATATGGTAAAACATATAGTGCATGAAAGAATATATATAGTGCATAAAAAATGGTTGTTGAGTAAATGAAATACAATTAAATTTGAACTGTTCCCTTCTAATAGCAGACCACCTGCCAATGGTGGGTTTGATATATTGATCCGGAACAGCCGTATCAGATGTGCTAGTTATACACTATCCTGGTAACTACTAAAGTGCTATTGCTCATAACAAAAAAAGTATACATTAAAACACAATAAAATATGTAAAAATATAATAATAAAATGTACACAAGTCCAAAACACTCAGTCAACGTGACTATGTAGTTAATACGGAGGGTGATGTGACAAGTTCTTTGTGAGAAAGCAAAGTTCCATGCATATAGTCTATAGCAGTTCAAGACTTCAAAGTTAAACGGAGTGCACAATCCTAGGGCTGCTACACCATCACCGGACCACCTTGTGAAAACCCTTTAGGGTATCTGCTTACCACAGGTAACTGTCAACAAAGCCCGTAGTGGTAGCTTCCTGGTGGTAATCTACTCCTCCGCCACTAGATGGATCTGCTTTCACCAGCATAAGATTTCTCAATGCCACAGACATGCCATATAGGAAAACAAAGGGAGGCTTTCCATAGTGTTACACCATTTATTAATCACATATAAAATACCCCCATACAAATTATGCTTACGAGATCCAAATATTAAAATTGCAGCCTGTCACAGAGGCAGTGTCTCTCACCACCGGTCGGAAGTTCAGAAGTCCTGCCTGCCACACAGGTGTCTTTATAATCCACAAACAATACCATTGCTGATGCAAATTTAAAATGAATCACAATTTTTTGTGCTTTTTATTATTTCCAAATATTCATAATTTGAGCCCAAAAAATGTGATATGTGTACCAACATCAGAAAGCAAAATGTAATTCCCAAACATTTGAGGGTAATATTCTACTCTCACCCACAAAAAAACACCAAATATCACAGAATAAATCAAGAAGAATAACTCTTGAGTAATGTAATTCCATCACCTGTATGTCCAAAGAAATGCAGTATTTATGTGTATGTATGTGTAGTTATGTGTAGGAGGCTCTCACATATGGCAGCTAGGGATGAGCTTCGTGTTCAAGTCGAACCTATGTTCGACTCGAACATCGTCTGTTCGACCGTTCGTCGAATTGCAAACGATATGGGCTGTTCGCGCAAAATTCGTGTGGCGCGTCACGGCCCATAATTCACTGCGGCATCGCAGTGCATTGCTGGCTGATGATTGGCCAAGCATGCACTATGACCCACATGCTTGGCCAATCACAGCGCCGTCAGTAGAGAGAGCTGTAATTGGCCAAAGCCAGGGTGGCTTTGGCCAATTATGGCTCAGAGGGTTTAGAACACGCCCCACACTATATAAGGCCGCCTACACGGCGGCCCTGTGTAGTGTGTTCTGCCGTGCTGAGAGATAGAGAGAGAGAGAGAGAGAGAGAGAGAGACAGTGTCATTTCATTTGAGTTAGATAGATTAGGCAGGACAGTCAGTCAATTAGCTGCACTTACAGTGTATTGTGTATATATATGCATCCCAGGTGTTGTGTATAATATATATATATATATATATATGTATATATATATATATATATATATATATACACACACTGTATTCAGTTTAGCTAGATCCGTTCCTGTTATCTTCCTACTGACAGGCAGGTTTGTCTTGTTAAAGCATTTACAGCTACCTGAAGAAAATTGCTGGTGTTCTTTTGATCCTATTAGTACCACAGTCAGGCAGCTAGACTATTTACAGTTAGTGTAGTGCATCCTGCTCACAGTGTTCAGCTAAAGCTACAAGTTAGTTTAGTGTGACCTCTGCACAGTGTTCAGCTAAAGCTACAAGTTAGTGTAGTGCGTCCTCCTCACAGTGTTCAGCTAAAGCTACAGGTTAGTTTAGTGTGACCTCTGCACAGTGTTCAGCTAAAGCTACACGTTAGTGTAGTGCGTCCTCCTCACAGTGTTCAGCTAAAGCTACAAGTTAGTGTAGTGCGTCCTCCTCACAGTGTTCAGCTAAAGCTACAAGTTAGTGTAGTGCGTCCTCCTCACAGTGTTCAGCTAAAGCTACAAGTTAGTGTAGTGCGTCCTCCTCACAGTGTTCAGCTAAAGCTACAAGTGCGTCCTCCTCACAGTGTTCAGCTAAAACTACAAGTTAGTGTAGTGCGACCTCTGCACAGTGTTCAGCTAAAGCTACAAGTTAGTGTAGTGTGTCCTCCTCACAGTGTTCAGCTAAAACCACAACTTAGTGTAGTGCGGCCTCTGCACAGTATTCAGCTAAAGCTACAAGTTAGTGTAGTGCGTCCTCTGAACAGTGTTCATCTAAAGCTACAAGTTAGTGTAGTGCGACCTTTGCACAGTGTTCAGCTAAAGCTACCTGTAGAAGGTTGGTGGTGTTTTCCTGATCCTATCACTACCGCAGGCAGCTAAAGTATTTACACGTTAGTGTAGTGCGACCTCTGCACAGTGTTCAGCTAAAGCTACCTGTAGAAGGTTGGTGGTGTTTTCTTGATCCTATCACTACCGCAGGCAGCTAAATTATTTACACGTTAGTGTAGTGCGACCTCTGCATTGTTCAGCTAAAGCTACCCGTAGAAGGTTGGTGGTGTTTTTCTAATCCTATCACTACCGCATTCAGCTAAATTATTTACACATTAGTGTAGTGTGACCTCTGCACAGTGTTCAGCTAAAGCTACCTGTAGAAGGTTGGTGGTGTTCTCATACTGTAGGCAGGCAGTTGATTTTGCTAGCTGCAGTATATATATATATATATATATCTATATATATATAGATATATATATATATTTATATATATATATAGATATATAGATATATATATATATATATAGATATATATATCTATATATCTATATATAGATATATATATATATATATATCTATATATAGATATATATATATATATATATCCCAGCTTAGTGCAGCTACAGGCCATTAGTATGTCTGGAAGGCCAACAAGGAGAGGCAGACAGTCACAAGCCAATAAAAGAGGGCAAGCAGGCTCTGTGTCTAGAGGCAACGGTGCTGGTCGTGGAGACGGTGCATCCTCATCAGCACGTGGCCGTGGGACACGCTTGACCTTTTTTTTGGCAGCTGGCTGTGTTGAGCCGCAACATGTAGAAGACTTGGTCATGTGGATGACCAAGCCGTCCTCATCCTCCTCATCCTCCCTCACCCATGCTCAGGGTACTTTGTCTGGCAAAGCAGCTGCCAACGCGGCCTCTTCCCTTGGCTCAATGGCATCAGTGACTTCTTCTCCTTCCGTAGCCCCACCATGTCCTCCTGAGGAGTACCTCGAACTGTTTGACCACAGTGTTAGGTACATGCTCCAGGAGGATGCCCAGCGTTTAGAAGGCTCTGATGATGATACTGAGCTAGATGAAGGCAGTAACGTGAGCACGGACAGAGGGGGTGCCCAAGAAGGACAGTAATCTGGCAGTCATGCTCCCCCTGCTGCAGCATACTGCCAGGTTTGCTTCAGTTATGAGGAGGGAGGGGATGATGAGGTCACTGACTCAACATGGGTGCTTGATAGGAGAGGGGAGGAGGAGGAGGCACATCACCAACGAGGAAGGATGCCCTCCAGGGGCTAGCCTAAGGGCAGCACACTGACTGCATCACACCGCAAAGCTCCGCATGTGCAGGATGCTGCTGTCTCTGCACGTTATTCCAAAAGTTCTTTGGTGTGGGCCTTTTTGGAGATGAGTGCATCAGATCACACCGCTGCTATTTGCAACATATGTTTCAAGCGTATCTCGCGTGGCCAAAACATCTCCCGCTTGGGCACCACATGCTTGACCAGACATATGTTGGCAAGCATATCTAAAAGACCCACACCAAAGAACAAAGAGGACCTCTACTTGCTCCTCATCAGCTGAGATCTCCAACCCCACTATACCTTCAGTCCTCTCTGAGACCTGCACTGAAGTTCGCTCCCAGCCATCCACATGCCCAGCAGTTGAATGCTAGCTTGGCAAAATTGCTAGCACTTCAACTGCTACCTTTTCAGTTGGTAGACTCTGCCCCCTTCCGTGAGTTTGTGAAATGTGTGGTTCCTCAGTGGCAGGTACCCAAACACCACTTTTTCTCATGGAAGGCGATTCCGGCTCTCTCTATCGGGATGTGGAAGGCAATGTCTTGGCCTCGCTGGACAGGGCGGTCAGCGATAAGGTGCATATTACCGCTGACTCATGGTCCAGTAGGCATGGACAGGGACGTTACCTAAGTTTCACGGTGCATTGGGTCACTCTGCTGGCAGCTGGGAAGGATGCAGGACATGGTGCAGTAGTGTTGGAGGTTGTTCCACCACCACGCCTCCAAAATGCCACTACTAATGATTGTGACACACCTCTCTCCTCCACCCCCTCCTCTTCTTCTTCCACCATGGCCTATTCCTGTTCTTTGTCCTCTGAACCAGCGGTGCTCCATAGGCATTCAAGGGGCTACGCAAGTACGCAGGCCAAAAGATGCCATGCGGTGCTTGAGCTGGTGTGCTTGGGGGACAGGAGCCACACTGGGGCAGAGGTTCTGTCAGCTCTGCAGGGGCAGGTTCAGAAGTGGTTGACGCCATGCCAACTTAAGGCAGGAATGGTGGTTTGCGACAATGGCACCAACCTCCTCTCCACCCTCCGACAGGGACAACTGACACATGTGCCCTGTTTGGCTCACATCCTTAACTTGGTGGTGCAGCGGTTCTTGGGCAGGTACCCAGGCTTACAGAATGTCCTGAGACAGGCCAGGAAAGTCTGTGTGCATTTCCGCCGGTCATATAATGCCAGTGCATGGCTGGCAGACCTCCAAAAGGAGTTTAACCTGCCCAAGAACCGCCTAATCTGTGACATGCCCACCATGTGGAACTCAACGTTGGCCATGCTGCAGCAGCTGCACACACAGCAGAGGGCCATCAATGAGTACCTGTGCGACTATGGCACCAGGACAGGGTCAGGGGAGCTTGTTTTTTTTCCCCACGCCAGTGGGCCATGATCAGGGATGCATGCACTGTCCTGTCACCATTTGAGGAGGCCACGAGGATGGTCAGCAGTGACAGTGCATGCATCAGTGACACTGTCCCCCTTGTCCACCGGTTGGAGCACACGCTGCATGGAATAATGGACAGGGCACTTGAGGCAGAACAGAGGCAGGAAGAAGAGGACTTCCTTAGCTCTCAAGGCCCCCTTGATCCAGACAGTGTTCCTGCGTGCCCGCCGATCACACAGGAAGAGGACGAGGAGGATTGTGTCAGTATGGAGGTGGAGCTTGGCACTCAGCATGAGCAGCAGTCTTTAAGGGATCAGTCCCAAGAAACACATGGACTTGTATGTGGCTGGGAGGACTGCAGACTATATCGTCCTTAGTGACCCAGAGGACTCCGGACCGAATGCCTCAGCAAACCTACGCTGCATGGCCTTCCTGATCTTGCAAAGCCTGCGTAAGGATCCTCGTATTCGTGGTATCAAGGAGAAGGACCAATACTGGCTGGCAACCCTCCTTGATCCACGTTACAAGGGTAAGGTTGCGGACCTTATCTTGCCATCGCAGAGGGAGCAGAGGATGAAACATCTTTGTGAGGCCTTGCAGAAAGGTCTGTGCAACGCATTCCCAGAGACTGGGAGGTTACAAACTCCTGTTTCTGGACAACGTGGTCAGTCAAAGAAGGAGCGGTGGAGAAGGTGGCCGTCTGACCGATGCGTTCAGACAATTTTTTAGTCAGCAGCCCCAAGGTATGATCAGTTCCAGCAACCATCGCCAGCGTCTGTTTTACATGGTGCAGGAATACCTAGGGGCAAGATCTGACTTGGACATCTTTCCCACCAAAAATCTTCTGGGTTACTGGGTCTTGAGGATGGATCACTGGCCAGAGCTTTCACAGTATGCAATTGAGCTACTGGCCTGTCCTGTATCCAGCGTTCTTTCAGAACGCACATTCAGTGCTGCTGGAAGCTTTGTAACCGATCACAGGGTGCGTCTGTCCACCGACTCGGTCGATCGACTGACTTTCATAAAAATGAATCAGTCTTGGATCACCACCAGCTACCAAGCACCTGATGCTGATGTAACCGAATATTTTTTTTTTAAATGTCAGATCCCTTCAAAGACTGCCTATGCTGATGCTGAGTGACTATCCTGTTATGCTGAGTAATTATCCTCTTCCTCCTCAATGATCATGCTGATAGCTTGTAAGAACATTTTTGGTTCTGGGCGCCCCCACCAGTGCCTAAGGCCCAATTTTTAAGCCCGTTTAACAAGGGCACTTAATTACAATTTTTGATGCAATTCCTTGCAGCAGGGCTAGTTCCTGCGCTCCAACTAGAGTATCTGTGAGGGGTTGCAGTGTTGTGGCACGAGCACCAGTGACTAAGGCCCAATTTTTCAGCCCCTATTTAACAGGGGCGTGTAATTACAATTTTTGATGCAATACTTTGCAGCAGGGCTCGTTCCTGCGTTCCAACTAGAGTATCTGTGAGGGGTTGCAGTGTTGTGGCACCAGCACCAGTGCCTAAGGCCCAATTTTTCAGCCCCTGTTCAACAGGGACATGTAATTAGAATTCTTGATCTAATATTTCACAGCAGGGCCCATTTCTGCGCCCACCAAGATTAACTGTGAGGACTTACAGTGTTGTGGCACCAGCACCAACACCACCACCAAAGGCCCAATTTTTCAGCCCCTGTTCAACAGGGGCATGTAATTACAATTCTTGATCTAATATTTCACAGCAGGGCCCATTTCTGTGCCCACCAAGAGTATCTGTGGGGACTTACAGTGTTGTGGCACCAGCACCACCACCACCACCAAAGGCCCAATTTTTCTGCCCCTGTTCAATAGGGGCATGTAATTACAATTCTTGATCTTATATTTCACAGCAGGGCCCTGTGAGGGCTTACAGTGTTGAGGCCACAACAACACCTAAGGCCCAAATTTCTGCTGAGTATATAGGGCAGGCCCCTACTTTCAAACATCCAACTTACAAACGACTCCTACTTGCAAACGGAAGGAGACAACAGGAAGTGAGATGAAATCTACCCCATAGGAAGGGAAATTCTCTCCTGTAAGAGTTAATATGGGAAAAACTTTTCTCCTTTGCACTGATGCTTTATCACCAAATCACTAAAAACCCCAAATTTTCAAAAAACATTTGTCATTGGGACAAAAAGTGAGGTGAAATCTTCTGAAGAGGAGCACAGACAGCAAAACAAATGTCACAGGGGTGATAAAAAGCTTAAAAACAGATTTTTTGGCTGGAGCTACACTTTAAAAATGTACCAGTTCAAAATTACAAACAGATCCCTACTTAACAACAAACCTACAGTCCCTGTCTTGTTTGCACCGCCTGTATACTGCTGTTCAGAGTATAAAGGGCCTGGGGGCCCCACGCCTTTCCTTTTTTTAATTTGGGTGCGGGGTTCCCCTTAATATCCATACAGGACCCAAATTGCCTGGTAATGGACTGGAGGGTACCCATGCTGTTTGTCTCACTGATTTTCATCCATATTGCCAGGGCCCAACATTACATTAAAGCCTCAAGCAGTTTTAAATGACCTTTTTTCCTTTAAAAATGTCATTTTGTGCAGGGACTGTTCTAAGCAGGGAAACACACACCACTTTACAGGCATTCTATAGACACCCCCCAGGTACGATATTTAAAGGAATATTTCATTTTTTTTTTTTTTTTACATTAAGCATCATTAAAATCACTGCTCCAAAAAAAAACAGCAGTTTTTAAAAGTTTTTTTTGCATTGATACATGTCCCCTGGGGCAGGACCCAGGTCCCCAAACCCTTTTTAGGACAATACCGTGCAAATTAGCCTTTAAAATTAGCACTTTTGATTTTGAACGTTCGAGTCCCATAGACGTCAATGGGGTTCTAACGTTCGTGCAAATTTTCAGTCCGTTCGCAGGTTCTGGTGCGAACCGAACCGGGGGGTGTTCGGCTTATCCCTAGTGGCAGCTCCGTGGCTTAGAGTTTAGAACTTCTACTTAGTATCCCTGGGTGTCTGGGTTCAAATCCCAACCATGTTGCTTCATGTAGAGAAGTTGTCCCATTTCCCGGGTCCTATAACTATGTCTAAATGTAGTATTTATGTGTAGGAGGGTTCCACCACCATTGTAAGTCTTTTCCAGATACACTATTTAGCCAAAAGTATTGGGACGCCTGCCTTTACACACACATGAACTTTAATGGAAGCCCAGTCTTAGTCCGTAGGGTTAAAATTTGATTTGGCCCACCCCTTGCAGCTAGAACAGCTTCTGGGAAGGCTATCCACAAGGTTTAGTGTGTCTATGGGAATGTTTGATCATCCTTCCAGAAGTGCATTTGTGAGGCCAGGCACTGATGTTGGATGAGAAGGCCTGGCTCGCAGTCTCTACTCTAATTCAGCCAAAGGGTGTTCTATCGGGTTGAGGCCAGGACTCTGAGCAGGCCAGTCAAGTTTCTCCACCCAAAACTTGCTTATCCATGTCTTTATGGACCTTGCTTTGTTCACTGTTGTGCAGTCATGTTGGAACAGGAAGGGGTTTTCCCCAAACTATTCCCACAAAGTTGGGAGCATGAAATTGTCCAAAATGTCTTGGTATGCTGACGCCTTAAGAGTTCCCTTAACTGGAACTAAGAGGCCAAGCCCAACCCCTGAAAAACAACCCCACATCATAATCCCCCCTCCACCAAATCATTTGGACCAGTGCACAAAGCAAGGTCCATAAAGACATGGATGAGTGATTTTGGGGTGGAGGAACTTGACTGGCCTGGACAGAGTCCTGACCTCAACACAACAGTACACCTTGGGGATGAATTAGAGAGGAGACTGTAGGTCAGGCCTTCTCGTCCAACATCAGTGCCTGACCTCACAAATGCACTTAGAAAAATGGTCAAACATTCCCATAGACACACTCCTAAACCTTGTGGACAGCCTTCCCAGAAGAGTTGAAGCTGTTATAGCTGCAAAGGATGGGCCAAATGAGTTTTGAACCCAATACTAATACTGGGATGCCATTACAGTTCATCTGCGTTTAAAGGCAGGCATCCCAATACTTAGGCCAATATATTGTATATTGCTTGTGACACTGAGCGTGGCTATGGACTTAGGGCTGGTTCACACCACAGAGATGCAGAAAACATGTGTGGGGCTGTCTGGTGGCTAAGTGGGTAGCAGTCCTGTCTAGCAGCACCTGGGATGTTGGTTCAATTCCCCAACATGCTAGTCCTTGTGTTGAAGTTTATATGTTCTCCTTGTGTGGGTTTCTCACCACAATCCAAAGACATGCTGGCACTCTATTTGTCTCCTGTCGAAATAGGTTCTAATGTAAGAAAGTTAATTGTGGACTTTATATTGGAAGCTCATTGCAGCCAGGGACTGATGTTAATGTTTATTAGCACTAATCATGCCCAGGGACTTGGACATTTCAAATTTTAGGGTTTACACTGTGCGGTACATATGCTTAGAAAACTGTTGCTTTGTTTATGTGGATGCAAATGGACTTTGATCTTTGTCCTGTAGCTGGAGATTTGATGCACATAGCCAAGGCTAACACAGTTGCGAATAGTATTATGTGTTCCTGCTCATCAGGTGCAGTCACTTTAGGCATACATGAAGAGATAGATTGAAATATACTGGTGGCCATGTACTTCTATTGGGTGTGGCAGTGTGCTAACAATACAACCTCTCTTATATAAAGGCCTGCAGTAGGGGGGTTCGTTTGGCCTGAGAAGGTCAGGTTTTTTGCTGTGATTTGTGGGGGAGAAGGAATGATATTGTGCATATTGACAAATGCCCAACTAGGGAGATTTGATGAAATTCTTGTGCATTTTTTCAATCAAAAGTGGGTTTATGTGGCCATGCTGTCAATGTTGTGTGTGTATTGTTCCTGTCTGATCATGCAAACATCGTTTGGAAGCATCTGCTGACTTTCTACCCTTTTTTATCTCGTTTAATCGTGTACACCGAAATGCAGCTTCCAGCAGAACATGGTCACCAATGTATGTATGTGTGGTTTGTGGGCTGGTGGTGGGTGTTTTGAATAAGTCTTTTGTAATATTATGTTTAAATGCTTTGTAAGAATGACTGTTAAGTATGTTTCTATAATCTTGCAGATAAAAATGTGATGTGTTACCCGTTACACACTGAAATTAAAGCTGTGTCCACTCTAAGGTTTTGTCAAATTTTAGATTGTAAGCTCCTATGAGCAGGGCCCTTAAAATCCCATTGCTAAATGTAGCACCATATATTCTGTCCACATTTTTTTGAAGCTAGTAAATTAATGTAAATTTTTTTTTTTTTCTGCTGGTAAAATAAAAGTACATTATTGAGCTTTGTTGTGTTTTTTTTTTCTTCTACTTCTCTTTCTCTTTAGTTTTTGTGGGTGGTGGTTTTGGGAAAGTGCAATATCTCTTATATTTTATTTCAATATGTATTTGTGCACCAAAAACTAATCTCTTTGCCCTGGTTCACATTGATGCTACTTTGAAATCGCGCTACTTCACTTGAAGTAGCGCGATTTCATAGTAGCAAGGTCAGCGTGATTTCAGGTGCTACTTGATAGACATCCGTGTGGCTTCATATACAAATGTCTATTGAAGTCGCACCTGAAATCGGCAAAAGTAGTGCAGGAACTACTTTAGCAAATTGGTGCAGCGCCACAAAATCGGTGTTGCATCGATTGGAACAGTGCCATTGCTGCCAATAGACAAATCGCTCAAATGCAAACCTAGGCTTCTGCACACCTGCAAGTAAATGATAAAGGTGGAATCTTTATATATATAACAGCTGTGGAGAATTGCAGGTAATGAATTCAGCTGGTGGATAGGCAGTGCTGTATTTGTCAGCTTTAGTTCACATTGGTGCGATTTGACATGTCAAAGCGGTGGCAATTGCACTGTTTTAATTGCACAGATGTCTCTGAAATTCCCCCTGCAGTCGGGACTGACATGCAGGAATGAAATTGTGTGATTTCAGCTGAACAATTTCCTCCCTCTGTCAGTGTGAACCAGGGCTCAAACTGGGCCTTTTGTTTTTGTCATTCACCTGCTGCCAACCCAGGGACACCATTTCTAAGTCGCCTGACAAGTCGCGTCCCATTCTGTACTACTGAACCGTTCTAATAAGTCGCTCCGGCTTAGAAAAAGGTTCCTGCACTACTTTTGGGGCGACTTCAGGCGACTTGCATTGACTTCTATACAGAAGTCATTTTGCAAGTCACCGCTGAAGTCGTGTGTAGGTTGCCTCTATGATTCAGCCTGTAAGTCATGTTGCCCCTGTGTGAACCGGCAGTAACACACTTCTAAAATATTATAATATGTACCAAACCTCACTTTATTAAAAATATTTTAAAAAATTGCAATCAATCCTCAAAAAATCCAACAAAATATCAATAAAAATAAGCCATTAGAACAAATAAGGAAATAAAAATGAAATAAAATTGCAAATAAAATCAAATTGAAAAACCCCTGTAAAATGTCATAAACAGTCAGACTAATAATGACATTTGCAAAAATCCAGAAGAAAAGAAGTTTTATAAAACAACTACTGTCCCACTCAATATTTAAATGAGGGGAGCATATGTTTTTAGTTGGTATGTACACTTGGTTTTAGCTCTAGAAATATTCCTCCTAGCATTACTTCCCCTCCAACTGGGGACATATTCTCAAAGGCAACAAACATGGTGCCTGCTGAATTTTTGTTATGCTGCAAAGAGTAATGCTTTGAAACACTATGGCTTTTAAAGCCTTTGCTAATATTGGCAATATTCTCATTTAAATGGCCTATTTGGCCATAAAAAGTTTGGCCATACTAGGGCCAAATTTGGCCCCCAGAGCAACACCTCTCCATTGTAGGAAATAAGACCCACTATGCCAAAAATAATCATGAGTCATAGAAAACTTTAATTGACCTAAAATATACTTTTTTGGACATCTGGCAGAGAGGAGTCTTGATCAAGAAAATGCTGAACTGCCTAGTATCCAGAATCATGTGATATCACAGCGTATAGCGAAGCGGCATCAGCAGTTACTAATAGATAACTCTATTTCCATTGTATTTCCCTTAGAGTGTTAATAATGGGCTTAGTATCTTTCAAAAATGAAGGCGTACCTCTCACCAGTGGTTGCAAGTAGTAATCAACATACTTGCCTACCCTAGCTGTGATGGAATTTATACCACTGATGATGGGACATCCAGGAGGGTTAGCTAAACTTCTATGGATTTTTGGCAAGCAATATATTATTGGTACCATGGGAGCCAGTGGTACCAAAAACTCACGTTCCTTTTGGTACCAAGAACTCCCTCCTTAACACCAGTATTAAGTAGTTTGTTAAAGAGGAAGTAGGACTTCCGGATCCGGCACCACATGAGGAGGAGGTGAGCAGCTTCAGCTCCCGCGCAGCTCCTCACTAAACCGGCAAAAAAACAGCCACAGCTCTGGGGGGAATCCCTATCGCCTCTGCTCTCTACCAGGCAGACATGGATCGCTTTGTGGAGCGATCCTATGCACGGGCGCTGTCCTCCTCCACGGCACCTCCGGCGGGAGACATAGCGGCCGACACAGCCAGATGCAGTCACAGCCTCCCCCTGCCTCTGCTGTGGCAGAGTCGGATCCCACATCCCCAGCCAATATTGCCCAGGCTGTGGTGACACTTTTGGGACCATCCCTAACAGCCACTGTGGACGCAGCGGTACACAGAGGGCTGGAGCAGCTGCACATAGAGTCCAGGCTCAGGCCCAACACATCACCCAGGTGGAGGAGCGGATATCTATACTTGAGGATGATTGCACAGCCTCCTCTGCGGCACTTGCACGCATCAATGCGTCGCACAGGGACATATGGGACAAGCTGGACGATTTAGAAAATCGCTCAAGAACAAACAACTTGCGCATAATCAGCTTGCCAGAATCGATCCCAGCTTCCCACCTTACAAATATTTGCGCAAAAACCATTCCAGAGCAACTGGGCCTCCGCATACCCTGCACTGTTGAGCGTGCGCACCGTATGGGTCAATACTCTGACACGCGCGCTAAACCTCGTCATGTGATAGTTAAATACTTGAACTATGCTGACAAAAACGCTATAATGCAAAAATTTTGTCGCATGCGCTCACTAGTGGTGGATGGCGCGAAACTACTGCTCTTTGCGGACTATTCCATAGGGGAACAACTCACCTTTAATTCACCTGAAGAGGCGGAAACCTACCAAGCCAATAGAAGCTCCGAAATGGAACACAGTACCGCTACAAAGGGCTCACCATCATCATCTTCACCATACGCAAATGCACCTCCTAAACACCTCCGAAGCCCGACCAAACCTCCATACAAACGCAGTCGTTTCACCAACCAAGAGGAACGCTCTGGGAATCGTTGAAGGACTCCACAGCACCACCCTTCTCACCTTGACATCTACTAACGAGTAGTATTAACCCATCTTATTTTTTTCTTTTTTTACCTTTAAGTCATAGGTACTTTTGATGCCTCTCGGAACTGTCATACCTTCCTCTTCAGGTACATTTGTAATGTTTATATAGTTTGTTTAGTTTAATCTCTGGAGAGGGGCCTTCCCCTGTCATTAGCCTACCTCGTCATTTGTTAAAACCTGCACTGCTTCCTCATGGTATCCCCCCCAGACTACCCTCCCTTCATATCCTATACCCACTTCCCCCCCTTCCTATCCCCCTTTTCCTTTCCCCTACACCCTCCCTCCCCCCACCCACCGTAGCTAATACCCTGCCCCTACGTGAGGAGCTAGCAGCTGACGGGAGCTATGTTAGATAGGTGAAACCTCATGTGGAAAAAAGAGAAGTCCACAATGCATGTTCTGTTTTTCCTTACCCGATACTCTGCCTTATTAATGTTTATAACTTACTGTTGCTTAGATAAGTTGAAGTTCATGTTTGCCAACCTAGTCCATATGTCTTCAGGGGTTCTGCGGCGCTTTGGTGGCTCCCAAAAGATAGATACCATAACTACAAAGGGGTTCTTTTACAAACCCCTAAACCAAAACACTTTTAATTACCAGTCATGTCACAATCTACAGATGGGAGTCACCTAAAGTTTGTCTCGTGGAATGTTAAGGGGCTGCGTTCTCCAAACAAACGCATGTCCATCCTCAGACACCTGCGGCGTCTCCGGACTGATGTGGCTCTACTCCAGGAGACACATCTGGCCACAGACGATCTGCAACGTCTTCGTAGAATGTGGGTGGGTTCTGTCTATGGTTCACCGGCAGTAGGCCGTAAAGCGGGTGTTGCTATCCTTCTCCACAAAAATCTACAACACACTGTTAGAGACGTTAAGGTTGATTCGGAAGGCAGGAAAATAACTCTGCATTTTACTATAGATGATAAACCTGTAGCACTCACCAACATCTATGCCCCTAACTCACCTGACACCTCCTTCTTTCAGGAGTTGGTGAAATGGGTGCTAACTACCCCGGAGACGTTACACCTGATGGGTGGGGATTTTAATTCAGTCATGTCCACCCTGTCTGATCGCACAGGCCCCCCAACACATAGACCACATACAAGTACCCCCCCATTATCTACATCTACCCTTTTGGCGCAATCCGTCGCCTCCATGCAATTTGTGGACGTATGGCGCTTAATGCACCCGACGGATCGGGAATACACTTTTTTTTCGCCCCCACACAATACGTTTTCACGAATAGATTACTTTTTTGCCTCCCCAGCTCTAAGCTCCTTAATTAATACCCCAGACATACAAGACGCAGTGATCTTAGACCACAGCCCTATCGTTGTACACCTATCCCAAACGGCTCGTACATCCCACTCCCCTACTTGGCGCTTCCCCTCCTATCTAGCAGACAATGAAGACTTCCAACATACACTATACGGTGCCTGGGAGGACTACATCTCCACTAATGGGGCCCACGTCACTGACCCTAACCTTTTTTGGGAAGCAGGTAAGGCCTTCTTACGGGGGAAAATTATTTCATACACCGCCCAGTTTAAAAAAAGAACCAGACAACAATATAGTCAGTCAAGCGAAGCTTTACGCTTGGCACATGAACGGCTCACGTTAAACCGTACCATAGAGAACATACAGGAATGGAGACAGGCTAAAAGCACATTTGACCTTTGGGCAGAACAACATGAAGCGGCCAAAACGTCGTACTCTCAGTTACATTTTCATAGATTCGGTAACAAGGCTGGCAGGCTCCTGGCCAAGTTATGCTCAGGACCTAGACATCCTACCCATATCTCTGCTCTTAGAGCTGCGACAGGCTCTCTAGTCACCTCTCCCGCTGAGATTAGCAATTTACTTGCGGAATACTACAATCTATATAAAGCTGACCCGACTGACCTACCTACTACTGACTCTCTGCTTGACAAAATACGCTTACCTAAACTTCACCACACACAATTGGAGACACTTAATGCCCCCATTACTGTAGATGACATCCGACTTACGATCAAATCCATGGCCTCGGCCAAAGCCCCGGGACCCGACGGATACACCGCAGAATTTTATAAAATGACCTGGGAATTTATTCCCGATACCTTAAAACATGTATACGCAGCCATGTGGGACGGAGGGCCCTATCTTCCTACGGGAACACAGGCCCACATCAAACTAATTTCTAAGAAAGGGAAAGATCCCCTATTACCGGAATCTTACCGACCGATTTCGTTAATTAACGTCGATGTCAAAATCCTATCCAAAATAATTGCGTCGCGTCTAGCTCTCCTACTACCATCTTTATTACACCCAGCCCAATCTGGCTTTGTTTCGGGGAGATCAGCTACCCTAAACATTCGCAAAGTATTAATGGCTCTGGAATATGCTAAAACTCACCCTGACCAAGACGTTGCCATTATGTCCCTAGACACGGAAAAAGCCTTTGACAACATCAGTTTCTCATGGCTTTTTAGAGTGATGGCACAGTTTGGATTTTCAGGCCAGATTATGCGATTTCTTCTACAAATGTACACATCCCCTACCGCGCGTCTTGTTACCCCTGATTTTATTTCTGACACGAGCACATTAACAAAAGGAACGAGACAGGGTTGCCCCCTGTCCCCACTCTTGTTCAACCTAGTGATCGAACCCCTTTCTAGAATATTAAACTCAGTTGATGGAATTAGTGGCATCACTCTAAATAACCACACTCTCCGCTCGGCACTATTTGCAGATGACATACTATTATTCTCCACCGACCCTATAGCAGACTTTGACAGACTTAAACAACTCTTCACAGACTTCCGACTTTGCTCGGGATTCAGAATTAATTTTGACAAGAGTGAGATTCTACCATTACACCCCCATCTCTCCAATAAATGGAAACATCTATCCCCCCTAGCCATAGCCAACCAACATATCACATACTTAGGTATCAAAATAGGGCGTGAACCATCCTCTCTATATTCACTGAACTACCCCCCTTTAATAACCAAAATTGTAAAGGAATTGGAGGCTTGGGGGACCCTACCTCTCTCGCTGTTTGGGAGATGCCACCTCTTTAAAATGGTGTCTTTTGCACGCTTGCTTTACCCAATGCAGACCATACCTCTTCTAATAAAACACTCAAATATCCAAAAACTTCAGAAAGCCCTAACTGCTTTCATATGGTCTCGCAAGAAACCCCGCATAGCGCTGCAGAAACGATGTCTCCCGAAGGGCGAGGGCGGGGCGGGACTGCCCAACATGCGTTTTTACAACCTGGCATGTTTACTTAGGCAGGGCCTAGATTGGTTAACTGGAGGTTCTAAATATTCTAACCTATCCCTAGAAGAGGCTATGGTGTATCCATATGACCTTTCGGCCATCCTCCACTCCAATCCCAATGCTCTACCCCCCCACCTCAAAACTAGTGTACTTATTAAGGATACGGTCATTGCCTGGAGAGAAGTAAGAAAGCTGCTTAAACTGCCATCCAGCATCTCCAACTACCTCAAAATCCAAGGCAACCCTATGTTCCTTCCGTCTATCATCCACAAAGCTTTTGGCTAATGGAAACCTAAAGGTCTTACTACTGTCTCGTCTTTTTATCTCAACAAGCCTGGCTAATTTAAACCCTATCAAACCCTGATGCGGGAATACTCACTTCCACCAACTCATGTTTTTTTCCATCACCAACTCATTAATTATCTCAAATCATGTTCTGGTCCTAACTCCAATCCACTCGAAACATCCTGCATTGATACTCTTCTCAAAAGCAATAATTATTCCATCTCCAATATTTACTCCTGTCTCATACAACATCAAGCACGGAAATATGGTCTCAAACCTTTTCAAAAATGGTCACACATATTGGGAGACGAGGCTCTGCCAGAAAAGATCCTTGAGGGATACAAAACTATCCGCAATCTTACCACTTCCGAAACATGGAGGGAAACGCAATTCAAGACTATTCACAGGGCCTATTTTCCATTTCGTTTCAACAAAGCAGACCCCACCCAAGCGCAATGTTCCTGGTGTACCTTACCTCGCCCCACCTTGCTACATAGGCTCTGGGACTGTACCAAGATTGATGCTTATTGGGATAAGGTGATAACATACATCAACAAGGTCCACAAAATCCAGTTGACTAAAGACCGTCTCTTCTGCCTGTTTAGCATACCTCCTTCACCCTCATCACCAGCGAGGGTTCCACAAAAAATTCCACAATGGGCTCACTTGTGTCTTCTAGTGGCTCGCAGGACTATTATGTCTCACTGGATCTCAGCGACTCCACCTACTCTAACAGTGTTTAAAAAAGCCTTAGCCTCACTCTTCCATCTGGAAAGACTAGACACCATCACTCTTAATTTTCGATCGACTGCCCGTTTTTTTAAGAGATGGAGAAAGTACATCGAAGCTACATTTGCTCCACAGGCACTAATGGATATAATGCATCCATTCCGCTACACGAAATGGTACTTAACAAGAGATCTCACCAACTCACTTGGTTGCCTTAAAATACCCCCCACCCCGGATTTCTTTACTTTTAAGCCGCCATAGGATACCCACAAATCCATTTTGCTCATTAGCATCCACTTTTCCACATTTCATACTTTCTATTTTTGTGCATAGCAAGATTACTCAGGTTATTTAATATTCCCTGACCAATATATCTCATGCCCAGCCAGGTATGTACAGACGCTGCCTCCACTCCTGAAGGTATCTAGATGTTAAGATTTCATGTTCTGAGCGAAGCTATGCTCAATAGTGTTGATAAGATGGCAAACGTGAATTTCCTTGACCTCCCCTCTCTCTACCCTCCCCCCCTTTTTCTTTCTTTATTTTAATTGAGATAAGAATTCTTTGTTATCTGATTGTAGGTGCTTTATAACCATTGTTACACTCAGTTTTATACTATTGTATGCTGTAAAACCCAATAAACATTTTTCAAAATTTGCAAACCCTGCAAATTAAAAGCATAATGGGCTAGTATGCATCGCATACTAGCCCATTATGTGACACTTACCTGCAAACAAAGCCCACACTGTCCCCTGTGCAGGCCGTGTCCATCTTCCCCCCTCTTCCTTCCGGGGCCGCGGACTCCGGCTCTGTGACTGGCCGTAGCCGCGTGACATCACTCCTGCGCATGCGCGTGGGAGCTGTCAGTTACGGCACATGTTGGGGAAGAAATGGCATGGAGGTCCATTTCTTCACAGTGCATGTGCCAATGACATAACATACGTTTAGGAGATATTTCCACTACCTATAGATAAGCCTTATTCTAGGCTTACGTATAGGTAAAAGTCAGGAAGGAGGGTTTACAACCACTTTAAGCTCTTTTTTATATGCATAAGTGGGGTTATTTCTAAGTTGGGTGTAAGTATCACAATTAGATAGGATCCTAGCCATTTCTTGGTTAAAGCTGTCTTTATTCAAGACAACTATACCACCTTCCTTATCCACACAGAGGATGAAAATGTCTTTTCTCTCATCTCTATCCCCAATATATATATATATTTTGGAGGTCTAACATTCCTTATCTTTACAGCATCCAAGTCTTTTAAGACCAGTTCTCTAAAAACAGAGATAGTGGGGGGGAGCATTTGTGGGAGAATTACAAAGCGAAGCATTGGCCATTTTGGCATGAACAATTTCAGAGGAAACCACTGTTTTATTCCTTAGAGGGTTAGTCATAATGTACCACTTATTGTTTAATTTATGTATATATTTTTGGATGTCCACAAATGTCTGAAATGTATTTAAATTACTAGGGGGTGCATATTTAAGCCCTTTTTCTAAGATAGCTTCTTCTTCTTTGGTCAGGGTTTTTCCGCTAAGATTAAAGATGACACTTTCCTTTAAACCTGCCTTCTTTTTGGGGTGTATTTGCCTCCCCCTCTGGTCCCCCTCTTGTGTCTGTGCCTCATTTTTGTACTGTCTTCACCGCCATGTGAAAACACTGTTGGTGTTCCAATCACCATTATTGGGGCCTCTCCAATAGGACTGGTGGTAGGTCCTATTAAACAGGCCTGTGACCACTGTTTTAGCACTGTCTAGAAATATTTTTTCCTCAATCTCAGGATAGAAACTGGGATCCCTCCTACCATGTGAAGGTATTTACGTGTTTTTTATTTTTTATTTGGCACTTTCCCATTTTTCAATTTTCTGGCACATTTGTTATTTTTCACCTATTTTCAGGAGTCCTTATTATTTCCTTCTGCTGGCCTCTGGGATCCATGGGACCTTGCATGGTACTACTATAAGCCACAGACACAGTTTCCTTCTTTTCCATAAATATACCTGCTATTATAGCTGATATATTGTGAGTATTGATACCTGCATTATGATGTTTGCCAATATCTTATGTCTGTATATTTTCTGTATTTTGGGATATTACCCTACATGTATTTGTTTTTAGATATCCTTTTCAAGTGGACATCTTCTACCCCTGAAGAAGATAATTTGTTGAAACACATTGCGGTCTTTATGTCCACTCAGTTCAGCTGTACTCTTCATGTATGGGGCTCACCCCTTCTTTACTAATTATACTGAAATTACTATGTGACAATCTATTTTACTAGTGTTGTCAAAACGTCTTTCCTCTTCAGAGGTTATTTTATATTGTTATAATAAATTTTGTAATTTTTTATCTCTATATCATTCCTATTTATTTGCATTACCTTCTGGGTATCGTAAAGTCCCAACTCCCTCCCATACTCCTCTGTGGCTTTTTTGCAGAGTTATTGTAATTATTTCACAACATTTTTTTGCACATACTTTTGCACTTTTATTATTTTTAACATGATTTTTGAGCATAAACTTTCACACAGGTCTCTATTCATTAACTACTTCAATACTGGGCACCTTCACCCTCTTCCTGCCCAGGCCAATTTTCAGCTTTCGTTCCTGTCACACTATGAATAACAATTGCACAGTCATGCAACACTGTACCCATATTAAAATATTTTTCACACAAATAGAGCTTTCTTTTGATGGTATTTAATCACCACTGGGTTTTTTTATTTTTTGCTAAATAAACAAAAAAAGTTGTTGAAAAAAAAGTTTTTTTCTTAGTTTCTGTTACAAAATTTTGCAGATATTTCTTCATAAATTTAGGCCAAAATGTATACTGCTACATTTTTGGTGAAAATAACACAAATCAGTGTCTATTAATTAGTCTGTAGGAAAGTTATAGTTATATCCACAAAGTATGGTATATACAGTATATATGAAAATAGATTAACCCTGATGCCTGAGGCCTTAAAATATCAGGACAGTACAAATATCCCCCAAATGACCCTTTTTTGGAAAGAAGATAGTCCAAGGTATTTATTAAGAGGCATGGCGAGTTTTTTGAAGTTGTCATTTTTTTATCACCATATTATGTAATAAGGTAAAATAAAAAAATTAGTGATGTGCAGCATCATCATACAGCTGGTGATCTGGTGTGGTGGTAACACTGTACTACTTCGGGGAGGTGATCCGTTTTTTTTTTTTTGTTTTTTTTTTCTACACATTGATAATCACTGTTATAAGCAACCATTTTTTCTGAATGAAATCAATGTGTACTATTGTGATTAGCTGTGATTGGCCCTCATATGGTACAGATGGGCTGTGATTGGCCCCGTTTGTACCATGTGATCATTGTTACCAATCCTGGAGATCAACACAATAGTACGCAATGAATGACATGAATGGAAGCCATCCATTGTGTATAATTCATGTGATTTGTTGTGATTGGCCACAGTGATCCCATGACTATCAATTGCCTCAGTTGGGGCACATTGGACCACACTATATAGGATTTTTTTTGCCTTTCTCTGGAAGTTTAGGGTTCTGAGCGTGTATTTTTTTTTTCAAAACTGAACACAATAGATATGTCTTATTTAGCCTGACTAAATTTAAAACTATGAGATACTTTGGTTAATGAAATTATAGCAATACCGATAACAGTTTCACAATACCAATTTGCTCTTCATAATGAAATAGCTGCCACTTTCTAATTAATTGCCAGTGCACTTCAAGTCAACGTTTCAATGTTCTGCTGTGACAAGGTAATAATAACGCACTTAAGGTGCAAAAAAAACAGCCTTTTTTGCTCCACATTTGCTCACTATGACACCATTACTAATAGTGTTTTCAGTGATGAGTTATTTCACCTTTCCCAGAAAGGATGTAAAATACTTTACATTATCTCTTTTCAAGTAGAATGCCAACCAAGAAGAACAATGCCAATAAATTTACATGATATCTTGTTATTGGCATTTAAACTAGTTTTCACTTTCTTAAAGTATTACTTAACCCACAACAGTAAAATCACTCTGTGTATGTAGTAAAGCACGCTTGTTATACTCACTGTGGACCCTAAGGGGTTAATCCTCTGAATTCTGTAAGAATGTTGTGTGATCCTTTCTTCCCCTGCCTTTCTTCCACAGTCCCCAATCTATCTGCTGATAGAACAGAGCCTTGGGGGCAAGCTGCACATGCTCAGTTTGGTGTGTATTGCTAGAGAGTTTTTTTTTTTCTTGGGAGGGTGCATGTGATCAGCACAGGGCCAATCAGCACTGTCCAGACAGAAGGTCAGGGGTCTTGCAGCCTCATAGGACAATCAGGGAAGAATGAAAACTCCTCTTACAAGCTTTAACCGGACACTGATAGAAGTCACAAGACTGTTCTATACTACTGATGAGAAAAGGTATTTAGCATTTTAAATGTACAAAAACTATTGCATTCCATGTTCTATGTAATGTGGGAGAGCAGATATAGTGAATGCAGGGTCATGGGTTTAGTAACACTTTACATTGTTGAAGTGCCTTTTTTCAAGGTTATAAACACTAACAACAAGTGTTCAGGTGAGAAATTAGAACATCTACTACATCAATGAGAAAGTATGTTGAATCAAACTGTACTGCATGAAGTGGCTAGTTTGTGAGCTCTACATATATACAGTAGCTAATCACATTATATACAAATACATATAACTATTATTTATTTGTACCTAAATTTTATGTTTTGCCAATTTAATACTTTATTTTTTAGTACAGTTTAGCTACTATTCAAACAGGGAATAGAGAAGCATTCCAATACTACCTACATGTTTGTTCATTTTGGAAATAAAATACATGAAATAGTATATTTTACCAAGAAAAATCAGTAATACTCATATATGCCGGCATATAAGGTGATTGGGCGTATAAGACGACCCCCTAATTTTCCAGTTAAAACATTAGGTTTTTGCTTTGTTGATTCAGACAAAAGTGTCCCAACTCAGACAGCAATAATTGAGAACATGAACACTTCTGGAAAAGTGCACAATCCTCAATGAGCAATGTTTGTGGGATATGGGAGAGGATATGGAAACTAATAATGTATGTGAAGGGACTATGGGTCCTGCACAGTGAAGAACAGCCCCAGGAAGGATATGGACAAAGCAGACTAAACAAATGCAGAAATGAGGTGGCTCATGCTCTGGGCAGCTAAATTCACTACTGGGGGAGAATCTTCCAGAACTAAAACAGAAAATAAGCAATTGGACTTTAAAATAAATAGGATAAGAATATTTATTGCCTCAGCAAAATGTTGTTTTGCAAAGGTATTATGTCATCCTTCTGCTTATCACATCAATTTCAACACACAAATATTACATTTCTTACAAAAATAATTATAACCGATTCCCGACCAGCCGCCGCAGTTTTACTGTGGCAGAATGACACGGGTGGGTGAAACGATGTTACCTTACGGCGGCCACGACGATCGGATTTTGATTCAGAACCAATCAGTCTCCAGGCCAATAATTTCTGGCCTGGACCTGGTGATTGGTTCTGACAAATGAAATGCTTCCCCTGCCTGTAAGTGTAAACACAGGCAGGGGAAGTGATGTCCTCTCCCTCTCTGGAATTCTTTTCCTTTCCAGAGAGATGAGAGAGGACAAGAGGACATCCAAACGTGAGTTGCAGCAACACTACACTGACACAGTACACATAGGCACACATTTCACCCCCCGATGCCCCCCCCCCAGTTAACCCCTTCACTCCCTGTCACTGTGTCACCCAGTGCAGTGTTCATATTTTTCTTTCATCACTATACTGGTGTAATTTGTGACACTAATCAGCATTAGAGTACTTAGAAGTAGGTCCAGATAGGTCTAGGGATCCCCCTAATAAAGATTTAACCCCTTGATCACCCCCCTGTCACCAGTGATCATCATATTAGTGTCACGGGTGACGCTGGTTAGTTATTTTTTTTATAGTGTCAGGGCACCCGCCGTACATTACCTAATAAGAGGTTTACCCCTGATTACCTGGCAGGTGATATCAGGTTTTAGCATCAGTTAGGGTCTGCATCACCCCAGGCAGCGTCAGATTAGTGCCAGTAGCACCTGCGTTTAGCCCCTCCGCCCAGCCCACTCAAGTGCAGTATCAATCGACCACTGTCACTTACAAAACACTAAACACATAACTGCAGCATTCGCAGGCCTGATCCCTGTCAGGCCTGATCCCTGCGAACACTAACAGTTTTTTTGGTAACGTCTGAAGCAGTCGCTGACAGTCAGGTGCTCTTTTTTCCTGTGAGTCTCACTAGTTGTACCAGTAAATTTAGAGGCCAAAATGTCCAATCGAAGGTACACTAGTGAAGAGGCCTACACGTTTCTGAGCATGACAGATGAGAGTGAAGAGGAACTCACCCATCTGTCAGATTCAGGCTCAGAATACGAACCTGTAGACAGCAGCGGCACCCTGACAGATAGCTCTGACGGAGGAGTAATGGTCCCTGCCAAGGTCAGGCGTACCCGACCCGTTCTGCTGTTATCGAGGTGCAAGAACCGCAGGGCTCTCGTATGGAGCAGAGAGCCAGTACTAGTGCCGCTCATCCTTCTGGTGAACTGGCAAGCACCAGCGGCTTAGTACATCCTGGTTGTACATGCAGCACTGCAGTAACACTTGGTGACGTGGCAAGTCCCATAAGTGCAGTTCAAGCTGGTGAGGTGGCTAGCACAACCAGTGTCCCGCAGCCACCAAGAAGACAAATACAGGCCTATCGAGCCCATAGTGCCCTTCCTGCTGCATTTGCCAATCCAAATTGGGAGCCCACCACTTCTGCAGTACCCGTACTTCCCCCATTCACTGGTCAACCCGGAATTCAGGTGGAAACAGTTGATCTTACGTCACCTGATTTTTATTTGCTGTTTTTCACGGAAGAGCTCTATAGATCTATTGTGGACCAAAGTAATTTTTATGCTGATCAATTCATCACCGCTAATCCCCAGTTGACCCTTGCCAGAGATTGGAGACCTATTACGGTCTCCAAATTTAAGAGCTTCCTGGGCCTATTCCTCCTCATGGGCATAAGTTAAGTGAGTTGCAGTCATATTGGTCCACTGACCCAATTCACCATATGCCCTTGTTCTCTGCCTCCATGACTGGACACGATATGAGCAGATCTTGCGGTTCATGCATTTCAATGACAATTAACTCTGTCGTCCTCGGGTTGATCCTGGATATGATCGGCTCTACAAAATTTGGCCCCTTGTAAACCACTTCAACCAGCAGTTTGCAGCCTTGTTTACTCCCAATGAAGTTGTCTGCATTGATGAGTCCCTGATTAAGTTTTCTGGCCGCTTGTTATTCAAACAGTATCCTCCCAGCAAGCTTGCCAGATATGGGGTCAAGATATATATATATATATATATATATATATATATATATATATATATATATATATATATATATATATATATATATATATATATATATATATATATGTATAGCCTGTGACAGGCTATACATATAGTTTTATAGTACAAGGGAAGTGATAGTTACATAGAGCCAGAGAACTGCCCAGACCACATAGGGAGCGCTGGTAAGATGGTGTGGGCCTTGGTGTCACCCTTATTCGGAAAGGGGTACCACTTGTATGTGGACAATTATTACATAAGCGTGCCACTTTTTAGTCACTTGTTTGATCATGGAATTGGCGCATGCTGCACCGTGTGATCTAATTGCCGGGGCTTACCACAGCGGCTTGTAGATTCCCATCTTAGGCTGGGGGAGAGAGCCTGCTTGAGATGTAATAATTTTCTCGCTGTGAAGTGGAGGGATAATAAGAATGTTTTCGTTCTGTCCTCCCCTCACGCAGACACAACGGTCCAAATTCAAACAGCGACTGATGTTGTGGAGAAACCCCTCTGTGTCCATGAATACAACCTTAACACGTGAGGGGTGGACCTCAATGACCAGTTGTTGGCGCCATACCTAATTGCCCTAAGGCCAGACGCTGGTATAAAAAGTGTCTGTATATTTATTCCAATTGGCTCTGCTGAATGCGTATGTGCTATACAAAACTTAAGGACAAATTGGATCCTTCCTTAAATTCTAGGAAGAGATCATCACAGCCCTTGATCCCTGCTTTCCAGACAGTTCTGTGGCCCAACTTCCCAATCCAAATGCAGTGAGCCAGCTGCATGAGAGGCATTTTCCGTATGCCCTCACTGGTACAGGATTCACCTCTGGTAACCCTTCAAAGAGTGTTTCATTTCCTCTTTGGAGATATCGGGCTCATCTTTTTCATCATTGCGGTGAGTGCATCACCAAAGGGGTGCTCACAAGATGGATTTTTGAAAATGAAGAAAGAAAAGAAAATTATATATTTTTTTCTTTTTTCAAGTTTCAAAACTTTGTGACAAAAACCGAGATCTGCAAAATACTCAACATGCCTCTCAACAAATAGCTTGGGGTGTCTACTTTCCAAAATGGGGTCATTTGGGGGGGTTTGTGCTATCTGGGCATTTCATGGCCTCCGAAACAGTGATAGGCAGTGAGGAGTGAAATCAAAAATTTACGACCTCAGAAAGCCTGAAGGCGGTGATTGGTTCTGTACGCAGTTAGACTGCCAAAAAGTCCCACACATGTGGTATCCTCATACTCAAGAAGTAGAGACAAGAAGCAGCAGAATGTATTTTGGGGTGTAATTCCATGATATAATATAACCATACTATGTTTGAACAATATATCATTTAGTGACAACTTGGTGTAAAAATTAAATAAATAATTTTCCCCAAACTTGTGGCAAAATATAAAATATTCCATGGACTCAACATGCCTCTCAGCAAATAGCTTGAAGTGTCTTTTTTCCAAAATGGGGTCATTTGGGGGGGGGGGGGGGTGTTATCTTGACATTTCATGGCCTCCGAAACTGTGATAGGTAGTGAGAAAGTGAAATTACCATTTTATGCCCTTAGAAAGCCTGAAGACAGTGATTGGTTTTCAGGGTCCTGTACACGGCTAGGCTCCTGAAAAGTCTCACACATGTGGTATCCCCATACTCAGAAAAAGCAGAAGAATGTATTTTGTGGTGTAATTTCACATATGCCCATGGCATGTTTGAGCAATATATCATTTAGTGACTTTGTGCAAAAAAAATTAAAAATAAAAAAAATTTGTAATATTCCCGCAACATGTGGCAAAATATAAAATATTCCATGGACTCAACATGCCTCTCATCAAATAGCTTGGGGTGTCTACTTTCCAAAATGGGGTTATTTGGGGGGGGGGGGGGTTTGTTCTATCTTGGCATTTTATGGCCTTCAAAACTGTTAGGTAGTGAGGAGTGAAATCAAAAATTTAAGTCCTTAGAAATTCTGAAGGCGGTGCTTGGTTTTCGGGGTCCTGTACGCGGCTAGGCTCCCAAAAAGTCTTACACATGTGGTATCCCCATACTCAGGAGAAGGGGGGGTGTGAACCTTGAAAAACAGTTCTATCACTTTAAAACCTAAAAACATTCAAACCTAGAGTTTGTGAAAGAAAAAATCACGGAGAGTTGGACATAGTCATGGGGAACTTGTATCAATGCAAAAAATTTACATTTCTAGTTCTAGACAGGTATGGGTATGTGAATTTGGCACACACTGCACCCCTTTTGGAATGCATGCAAGACACTTTCACAAAATCTATCTGTGTCATTCGTTAAGAATTCCAGGGATTATCTTTTGGCTGCACTGAAGACTTTATTTTTGATGTAAGTTTTTATTTTAAGAGGTGCTTTGATTCCAGCTTTGTAAATCTAAGATGTAAAAATTATACTTTTCCAAACAATGGGTACTTTCATGTACATTAGATACTTTCATAATTATAGTGACACAATCAGCGATTCATCAAAAGCTAATTACTGCAACAGATGTTATCATAAATGGTTGTTAAGAAATAACATTTAAAAATTGCAAAATATATACAGTATTTGTCTGTTTCCCACATGCCAATTTGCACCTACATAAGGTAATACATTTTTGCATGACGACATACCCTTTAAAACAGTATAATGACAATTTCTGCTTACCCTGCAGAGTCTTTTCATTTCACATTAAAATAAATTTTAGTGTGTAGCCTTTTAGCATAAGGCTTCTGCTTCTAGGGTTAAACATGTTTTTACCTCTATTGATAGAATTATATTCTACATACAGGTCTGTGAAGTGTATCAAACTGTTTGTTACGTGTTTTTGCAGAAAGTCAGAATTATCCTAGACTTGGCTGAACACCATTTTTTCACCTGTTAAAAGTCGCCAGGGTGAACACCATAAAAATCAGCTTGAACTGATGTGATCGCTTTCAGCACCATTTTCTCTTGCCTTTAATGACACTCGATAAACTCATATCACAGAAAATGTTTAACGGTGGCAAGAATCATTTTAATGTTTTTAGAGATGACATTATCCTTTAAAAGTGTTTTAATTGCTGCTTAGAGAACAGTTCTACATGATTTTCCATTATTATCCATATGAGCAGAAAAAGGCATTTATTTTTGTGTGTTTCTCTACTAATAAGTAGAGATTTTGTGAACTGATTTGTGCAATTTGCAGTTGCGTGTCTTGATCTGTGTCAGAAGAGCACTTTTTATTGTTTTCCAATCAGTCTAACAGCAGCTATGCATAGGCTATTACAATACTTGTTATGAGGAATCACAAGGCTCTTACTGAGCATTATTTTTCTCTGTCTGCAATTTTTTACTGTAGCTTCTGCTTATGCACGAAGTTCATTAAATAGCAGCCTACACTGAATGATTGTAATGACCAACTAACAATTCCATGTTATGTTATCTTATTGATTTTCAAGAACTCCAGGACAGAATAAACAGCATCAGATTATATGGGATAAGATGTTCCTTAATGACTAATGTACCCTTTCAGAGGCAGATCCAGCATGTCAGCGGGCATTGAGATTCATTGACATATGCACGAAGTACTATGAGATCTGAAATGTTAAAGTGATTGTAAAGCCTTGTTTTTCCTATAAAAATAATAAACATGTTATACTTACCTGCTCTGTTGGAGTGGATTTGCACAGAGCAACCTGGATCCTCCTCTTCTCGGGTCCCTCTTCTGTGATCCTGGCACTTCCCTCCTGTTCAGTGCCCCCACAGCAAGCAGCTTGCTATGGGGGCACCCGAGCCGAATCACAACTCCCTGTGTCCATTCAGACACGGAGCCTTGACCCAGCCCCACCCCCTCTCTCCCCTCATTGTCTAGCTGAATTTGATTGACAGCAGCGGGAGCCAATGGCACCGCTGCCGTGTCTCAGCCAATCTGAAGAATCTCGGATGGCTGAGACACTTGTGGACATCGCTGGACAGAGAGGGACTTCAGGTAAGTTTTAGGGCTGCACACAGAAGGCTTTTATCTTAATGCATAGAATATAACCTTTACAACCCCTTTAAGCCTTCTTGTGGACCACAGAGTCAGAATACTGTATGTACTTATGTACATACTTTATAGCTGACCTTCACCCTAAACTAAACTAAGTTTCACAGTGTCCTATCTCCTTCCTCCTCCCTCTCTCACAACTGTATATCATTCCTTGTTTTGTTTTTTTTGTTTTGTTTTTTTTTTTACATTTAAGAGATTTTTTGTGCTGCAGAGCAGATGAGAATGACATTTGTGTCCCTGTCCTCCTTCAGGATTCTGCACGTACATAGAATTATCAAAGGGCTTTGGGTCCTGCTGAGCCCTGCGGTACCTATGCACACATGCAGATTTCTGCAGTACATTTGTGTGTGCACATGGCTTTCCCCACACATGCACAAAGACAGCTATTATGGAAAGCTTAAAGTGTTTTTTACCCCATATTCCTGATATGTGCCTGCTGTACCATGTACATGAATGAGAGCGCTTCCTGTTTTCATAGTATTGCTTCCTTTTAAAAACTGACCACACTAAGCAGGAGAACACACCGTGGTCTGTTCTCTACCTATGCTGGGAACTCAGTGTGCTCTCCTTCAATAATCGGGCTTGTCCTGACACACCCCTTCTGCACAGCCATTCACTGGGAAGCTCAGTGTGCTGCTGCTTCTACTCCCTCAGCTCCTATGTAGCTGAGAACGAGAATATGTAATCAATTATTTAAAAAAAGGGAAAAAAAGGCATTTATAATGCTTTTCTGTATATCTATACAAAAACATGTTTTGCCTTTCATTTCTGTTTCAAACTGAATGGGTTGTTTTACAAGGTGACCGTTTACAATCACTTTAAAATGTTACTGTTTTTCTCATGCCCAGGAAATTTCCTGCTCATGAGTAGATGTGCCAAAGGGCTCTGCCAGAACCCAAAGTTCAGGTAGAGCCCTTTAGCACATTTAAACACAAGCCATATTGGTGGTTCCAGAGGTGAGTGGGCAGAGCCTCAAAAAAGGGTCCTGATCCTTAATCATTCAGGAACTAAAAGGATGCCTGTCATTGTTACATCTTTCTTAACCTGGTTCAGCTGCTCACTAAACTTTCCAATAGAGTTACAGAGAAACTCACTGTGGCGTGTTAGTCACTTCCAAGCCTAGAGCATTACTAGGATGATGGACTCTGCCAGTCCCCTACCTCAACAGACAGGATATTTAAGAAGTAACAGTGAAGCAAAGTGCAGCACTAAACACTGTGGGAGAAGTTCTGGAAGATCTAGCAGACACCATGGTGCATCGACTAACAGACAACCTGGGTCAGCATACTATGCCCCTCTGGAAGCTATGAGAATGACAATAATTCTTTCCAATTTTATCTAAATTGGAAAACAGCAATGCCTAAACAGCCAAGGACATAGTGGGATTGATTTATTAAAACTGGAGAGTGCAAAATCTGCAGCTGAACATAGCAGCCAATCAGCTTCTACATCCAGCTAGTTCTGCTTTGATTGAAAACCTGGAAGCTGATTGGTTTCTGTGCAGAGCTACACCAGATTTTGTACTCTTCAGTTTTTGTAAATAAACCCCAGTCTCCTCAGCGAAAATGCAAATAAAAAAAAAAATGAAATAATATGGCTGCTGATGCACCCACCACCATTCATGTATGCTTTATATGCATGGACCAGTATGCAGGTGCTTTTAGGACTCCAGAGACAGATCAGGCCCGGATGTACTCTATTGTCTGTACAACGGTACATGATTAAACACTAATGCCCTGTACACACGGTCGGACTTTGTTCGGACATTCCGACAACAAAATCCTAGGATTTTTTCCGACGGATGTTGGCTCAAACTTGTCTTGCATACACACGGTCACACAAAGTTGTCGGAAAATCCGATCGTTCTAAACGTGGTGACGTAAAACACGTACGTCAGGACTATAAACGGGGCAGTGGCCAATAGCTTTCATCTCTTTATTTATTCTGAGCATGCGTGGCACTTTGTTCGTCGGATTTGTGTACACACGATCGGAATTTCCGACAACGGATTTTGTTGTCGGAAAATTTTATATCCTGCTCTCAAACTTTGTGTGTCCGAAAATCCGATGGAAAATGTGTGATGGAGCCTACAGACGGTCGGAATTTCCGACAACAAGGTCCTATCACACATTTTCCGTTGGAAAATCCGACCGTGTGTACAGGGCATATGAATGGTTGTTAGTAACAAAAGTAAAAATACAAGAACATAGTTGAAAGCTATGCTGGGGGGGTTGGTCATGAGGATCAGAACCTCCACCAGAGCAGAATATTAATCTGTTATGGTACACAGCAAGGCAGTAAAACACAAAAACAGTGGGGTAAATTATGAGACAGATTCCGAGCTCGATTCATAATACAGTAAAACCTTGGATTGCGAGCATAGTTTGTTCCGGAAACATGCTTGTAATACAAAGCACTCATATATTAAAGCGAATTTCCCCATATGAAACAATGGAAACTCAGATGATTCATTCCACAGCCACAACAGAAAAAAAAATTAATTGTCAATAGGGAATGTATAAAGCAGAATTCAGCAGGAGCTACAGAGTGTAAAAGAGAAGAGAGGCGCCTCTAAGTGTATCATTACGGTCATGTAGCACTTACCCCCGAAGGAGCTGCTGATAACTGTTCAATTCTGCACTCTGCCTCTCAACCCCAGAAATGGACTCAACCCCCTTGGCACAACTGTATGGTAATATTAGTGTAAGACCCAATGGTAAAGAGAAACACAGTAATAACACACTGTACTGTATATTTACCGTCACCATGGTACTCGTCACTTCACCAGCTGTAGTAATAGATACTCACACAAATTGTAAGTTAACCATTTAAGCAGTTTACTGAAAGACTTGTTTGACACAATAGACACAGTGGTAACTCTAATATGAAGAATGAAAGTAAATAACAATCAATGTGTAATTGAAACCCAGAACTCAAAGGTCACCTGGAGAGTATTGGACTACTGTCCAATATGATAAAGCAGTTATATTGAGCACTTTCCCATTCCAAGCTCAGAGCACACATGCACACCAAATTGACAGTGAAGTATTAAGTACAAGGCAGCAGTGCAATACAATACATTCATCTATATCATGTACTCAAGGGCTCCCCCTAGGTTGCAATACACTATTCACTCTGCAACCAAAGTTGTGCTGCTTTATAGAAAATGATCAAGTCTCTTGTCTTCTTCCTCTTCAGCTAGCTCTTTTTATATTAGACTGCAGTATTTGTAAATCCAGGTAAGAAAAAGTTGGTAGCAAATTATAGTAGAATTGGCATGCTGGTAACCGAGTGCTTGCACATGTAAGACACCTGTAGAACTTCTTCCTTAATGAGGAATTCTGCTCAGCATCTACTTTGCAGTACAGGGAAGGCAAACCCTGAAGTTCCACTATACACAGTCTATGGATAAATGAGATCACTTCTGTGGGACTACAGCTCCCACCAACAGTCTGGAACTAATTCAAGCAGCAACAGTGCACTATATTGATCTGGGCAAGTGCCCGCTCACCATATCAGGCCCAGATGCTTGTTAGACTCCTTTCCTGCGTATCTCAGTCCTGATCCAAGCTGGCGCCATCACTGTACCGCGCCTTCGAATAGCCGGCGACTATAAAAGCAGATGGCTTCAGATGCTCTGTAGCGCAGACCGATCCTCCTGCTCAATCAGCAGAGCAGTTTTCCGCTGTAGGCCGCAGGCTCTCCCAGCCCTGGGCACACACACAGCCCTCCTGCTGTGTGTTGAATGGCGTCCGGAGAGAGAGAAAACGTGCCACGCCTGTCTCTGTTATTTGCTTACCCAGCAGGCTGTTCTGTGGCTTGGCCTTGTGGGTAAGTGAACTGGGCATTGTGGGTAAGTAGTTCCTTGACTGAATTAAACACATGAGTCACTTGAACATTGCACTACATTTCCCTTAATGCTTTGCAGTGCTGCTCAAGAATTGTAAGAAATGTCCCAACAGCATTAACATCAAAAGGACACTAGAGGGAGCCAAACTCTTACTTAAAGTGGTTGTATAGTCTATTTGTTAACTTTTACCTACGGGTAAGCCTATAATAAGGCTTACCTGTAGGTAAAAAAAAAATATCTCCTAAACATGTATGGTTTAGGAGATATTCCCCTTGCTATGAGCCGCTGACTGCAGCGGCGCATGCGCACAGGGGATTCTCGGCTGAAGGCCCGGCAGCCGCCGGACCTTGCCGGGGAAGAAATCTCCCGCGCGCATGCGCGGGAGTGACGACATCGCGGTTTCAGCCACTCACAGCGCTGGAGCCGCGATACCCGGAAGACACGCTGAGGCAACATGACAGCTCCCTCGGCGTGGACCAGGTAAGATACCGATGCCTCATTCTAAGGTAAGTATTTCATAATTAGCTAGTATGCGGTGCATACTAGCTCATTATGCCTTTTGCCTTACAGGGGTAAAAAAAAAAAAAATGTCAGCGGTATACAACCGCTTTAAGGAACATCACATTACTTAGCATGATAACTGGGTCACAACCCCTGCACTACAGTTACATTTAATGAAGGTACAACATTTACCAACTCACATGGTTGATGATTACATTTAAAACAGGCACATCTAAGTATGCAGGCATCCGGGGTCAAGCTGTCCACATAGACCAGGGGTGTCCAAACTTTTTTTTTAAAGAGGGCCAGATTTGATGAAGTGAACATTAATGAGGGCCGACCATTTTGCCTGACATTCTTTGAACCATAAACATTGGGTATAAGTGTGTTCGATCGAGCACTAATACACTGCCCAACAAGAATTCTCTTGCCTTTGTGACTGTGTGTGGTGAAGAGATGAGCTCGGGCGTGTTATTTGGATATACCGTATTTATCGGTATATAACATACACCTTCAATTTAAAAGGGACGTTTCAGGAAAAAACTTACATTTTAAATAAAGAACTGTGAAGCAAAATAAGGGTGAGTGCCCATCGATGCAGCGTAATCAGTGCCCATCTGCAGCCTCACAAGTGCCATGAATGCAGACCCAGCATTGCCATGAATGCAGCCTCACTATTGCCATGAATGCAGCCCCACCATTGCCATGAATGCAGCTTCACCATTGCCATGAATGCAGCCCCAACATTGCCATGAATGTAGACTCACCATTGCCCTGAATGCAGACTCACCATTGCCATGAATGTAACCTCATCCATTGCCATGAATGCAGCCTCACCATTGCCATAAATGTGTCAGGGTTGGGCTCAGCCCTTCCTTCTTAAAGCTGGCTGCTCAGTTGTCGGCTAATTACCAGCTGCTTTCTCTCCACAGTGACTCATCTGTTGATGATATCCTGCCCGTCAGTCCTGCCTACTTAAGGTGTCCAGCCCAGATGATCTCTGCCTTCGCCTTGATCACATCTCTAGAGACGCTCTCCTGTGTTCCTGTTAAAGACTTGCTTCCTTCTGGCTCCAGATTCTGCTTGCTGTTCTACTACGCTCATCTCTGGCTCCCTGACGTTCTGGCTTGTCTGACTGTCCATTCTGGTACCTGAACTCTGGCTATGTTTTTACTACGTAAACAATATTTTCAAATCTTGTGACGTGACAATGGTGCACTACACCCCACGTGAAGAGTTAAAAATGTGGCGCTATCCCAAATACACTATATGTAATGTCACTATTTACAGTGAAAATCCTAATCTAGTGAACACATTTTCACATGTGTATATTGAAAAAAATGAAAGATGAAAAATAAAAAATATATACAAAATGAAATCAAAAACACCAAATTAAATACAATACCTAAAGTGACTCAGTGCTGACACTACTAGACAATCATATGTGTCAATCCTATTACAATCAACGAGTGTATAACATTAAACCAATAATATAATGTACATATTAAACATTGACTAAGTGACTATTATACAATAATTATAGTCCGTGACAAGTGCACACATATGTGAAAAAAGTCCGTGATAATGATTAAATAAAAATCAACTGTGCCACAACAAGTCCTTATTGTTCCTGAAGTTTAATTGAACCTTCCACCACACCTATGTGTTCAGTGCTCCCTCTCCCAATAGACAGTCTCTCACCCGCTCTCTATGCCTCCACTTTCGTAAGAGGCTATCAAGCATAAGAATATCCAGGCTACCAGTAGGGGTTAAGTGTATTCCATCCAGGGATTCGTTCCATATGCAAATGAAAAGGAACTCCCAATAGTGTAATAACGTAAAAACTTTTAATGTCGCACACTTCAAATTACACTTCAAAAGATCCACTCACATTGTGTAAACACTATAAAAGCACAGCAAAAAATCCACGGCAATCTGTACACGGTAATATCAACACAGCAACCTGGATAAGCTTTCCTATGGGGTATGCGGTCACAGCGGACCTTGCCACAGCTGACGTGTAAGGAGTCTCTCTCACCCTCTCCTCGCCCGCTCGTCCAATGGTCCCACCGTCTCCCCTAATAAGCGAACCACAGAGCTTGCTTCCTTCTGTCACTAAGTATATGGTGTTTAACCTTCGCTCGGCCACGCCCCCGACATGTTTCGCTACACCTGTAGCTTATTCATGGGATAGGCCGCTCAAAGCATCAATCTCCCTTTATACCTCCTCTTCTCTCCACTTAACTAGGGAACTCACAGTGCGCGTGCGCATCCTGTGTATCCCGCGCCTGCGCAGTCAGAGTGTCCCCGTGAGCGCAAACCCCAGCTGATCACGGCTGTCGGTCCGTTTATTTATGCAGCGGTATCAGACTGTTGGCATCCCTCTGCTTCGTCACCATTATTTATGGCAATCCCGCAGAGCGGTAACTCATCTACCAACATTATGATATCCTGACATGTTTCACAAAGCACTCTATACACTTAATACATAATAGCATGCAAGTGTGTTTTACCACATATGTTATATAAAAGGATGCAGAAACTCTCCAATCAGGTTATTACTAACACAACCCATTGGTGTAAAAAACTGAGTGTCCGCACAAAAAAGACCTAAAAGAAGCATACAAAATAATATAATCAACTGAAAAAATATATATATAAAAATATATAAAAATATATAAAAATGGAAAAATGGACATGGCTGGATCAGAATTACCTTATATAAGCTAAAATCAGACTTCTCTAATCTAGTATTTGGTAAGTCTCAAAACATTAGTATTAATCATATGCGAATAATGGTAATTTTTTAAATATTTTTTAAATATAAAAAAATATATATAAAAATAGAAAAAATACTACATTCCTCCATTTAATCAAACCCTCACTCCAAATAGTCACATATCTGTACCCTTTGGTTCCTATGTGCAAAAAGCAATTCCTAGCTTATCCGTTATCATTACTTATCATTGCTATAGCAGCTATGTCAATTATACTAACTATCATTCAAACACTATAAAACATTAAAATCCATATATGGAACATTAAAAGCAAAATTCATTATATGGGAAAATATTAGGCTACATATTAATACAGAATCAGTGCTTCAATTATACTGAGGGATTTTA
The DNA here is from genome assembly GCF_042186555.1 of Aquarana catesbeiana. Lineage (NCBI taxonomy): Eukaryota > Metazoa > Chordata > Amphibia > Anura > Ranidae > Aquarana > Aquarana catesbeiana. Next base: position 808,280,561 of record NC_133324.1, read on the forward strand.
TACTCTTCTTCTGTCATACCCGAGAGGGTTTGCTTAGTCAACTAAAAATCATTGATGAAGCAATTGAGGTCTAGTTCAATGTTAAGCCCCCTCGGGGTAAGACTTTTAAAAAGGAATATCCATTCCGTTTCTCTGCGTGACAAGTCCCTTACTCTGTTAGAGCCCCTCCAGGAGGGATATACCACATCAATGCCACAAAATTGTAGCAGGGATGGGTCCTGTTGGTGTTTCTCCCTAAAATGCATAGATACACTGTGGTACTTGTATCCATTTTTAATGTTGGTCAAGTGCTCGCTAATGCGGATCTTCAATTGTCTTTTCGTTCTGCCAACATAATACAAGCCACAGGGGCACCACATAAGGTAAACAACATGTGTGGTGGTGCATGTACTAAATTCTTTAATCTCGAACCTATCCCCTTCTCTATTGGTGACACTGGTAACGCCTCTATCACTAACCTTCACTGTCTTACAACAGACACACTTCCTGCAACAGAAAAAACCACTAAAGTTGAAGGACATTAAAAATGGATACAAGTACCACAGTGTATCTATGCATTTTAGGGAGAAACACCAACAGGACCCATCCCTGCTACAATTCTGTGGCATTGATGTGGTATATCCCTCCTGGAGGGGCTCTAACAGAGTAAGGGACTTGTCACGCAGAGAAACGGAATGGATATTCCTTTTTAAAAGTCTTACCCCGAGGGGGCTTAACATTGAACTAGACCTCAATTGCTTCATCAATGATTTTTAGTTGACTAAGCAAACCCTCTCGGGTATGACAGAAGAAGAGTATAAAATCCCTCAGTATAATTGAAGCACTGATTCTGTATTAATATGTAGCCTAATATTTTCCCATATAATGAATTTTGCTTTTAATGTTCCATATATGGATTTTAATGTTTTATAGTGTTTGAATGATAGTTAGTAAAATTGACATAGCTGCTATAGCAACGATAAGTAATGATAACGGATAAGCTAGGAATTGCTTTTTGCACATAGGAACCAAAGGGTACAGATATGTGACTATTTGGAGTGAGGGTTTGATTAAATGGAGGAATGTAGTATTTTTTCTATTTTTATATATTTTTTTTATATTTAAAAAATATTTAAAAAATTACCATTATTCGCATATGATTAATACTAATGTTTTGAGACTTACCAAATACTAGATTAGAGAAGTCTGATTTTAGCTTATATAAGGTAATTCTGATCCAGCCATGTCCATTTTTCCATTTTTATATATTTTTATATATTTTTATATATATTTTTTTTTCAGTTGATTATATTATTTTGTATGCTTCTTTTAGGTCTTTTTTGTGCGGACACTCAGTTTTTTACACCAATGGGTTGTGTTAGTAATAACCTGATTGGAGAGTTTCTGCATCCTTTTATATAACATATGTGGTAAAACACACTTGCATGCTATTATGTATTAAGCGTATAGAGTGCTTTGTGAAACATGTCAGGATATCATAATGTTGGTAGATGAGTTACCGCTCTGCGGGATTGCCATAAATAATGGTGACGAAGCAGAGGGATGCCAACAGTCTGATACCGCTGCATAAATAAACGGACCGGCAGCCGTGATCAGCTGGGGTTTGCGCTCACGGGGACACTCTGATTGCGCAGGCGCGGGATACACAGGATGCGCACGCGCACTGTGAGTTCCCTAGTTAAGTGGAGAGAAGAGGAGGTATAAAGGGAGATTGATGCTTTGAGCGGCCTATCCCATGAATAAGCTACAGGTGTAGCGAAACATGTCAGGGGCGTGGCCGAGCGAAGGTTAAACACCATATACTTAGTGACAGAAGGAAGCAAGCTCTGTGGTTCGCTTATTAGGGGAGACGGTGGGACCATTGGACGAGCGGGCGAGGAGAGGGTGAGAGAGACTCCTTACACGTCAGCTGTGGCAAGGTCCGCCGTGACCGCATACCCCATAGGAAAGCTTATCCAGGTTGCTGTGTTGATATTACCGTGTACAGATTGCCGTGGATTTTTTGCTGTGCTTTTATAGTGTTTACACAATGTGAGTGGATCTTTTGAAGTGTAATTTGAAGTGTGCGACATTAAAAGTTTTTACGTTATTACACTATTGGGAGTTCTTTTTCATTTGCATATGGAACGAATCCCTGGATGGAATACACTTAACCCCTACTGGTAGCCTGGATACTCTTATGCTTGATAGCCTCTTACGAAAGTGGAGGCATAGAGAGCGGGTGAGAGACTGTCTATTGGGAGAGGGAGCACTGAACACATAGGTGTGGTGGAAGGTTCAATTAAACTTCAGGAACAATAAGGACTTGTTGTGGCACAGTTGATTTTTATTTAATCATTATCACGGACTTTTTTCACATATGTGTGCACTTGTCACGGACTATAATTATTGTATAATAGTCACTTAGTCAATGTTTAATATGTACATTATGTTATTGGTTTAATGTTATACACTCGTTGATTGTAATAGGATTGACACATATGATTGTCTAGTAGTGTCAGCACTGAGTCACTTTAGGTATTGTATTTAATTTGGTGTTTTTGATTTCATTTTGTATATATTTTTTATTTTTCATCTTTCATTTTTTTCAATATACACATGTGAAAATGTGTTCACTAGATTAGGATTTTCACTGTAAATAGTGACATTACATATAGTGTATTTGGGATAGCGCCACATTTTTAACTCTTCACGTGGGGTGTAGTGCACCATTGTCACGTCACAAGATTTGAAAATATTGTTTACACAGTTGATATTTACCAAGTGGCAGCTATAGGTAGGCTATACCAACATACCAACTGATGATAATCATCATCTAGGCTGATTCTCCGAGGCGCAGTGGTGGTCAACTAAGTATAGGGTGGATATTATACCTAGAAGTACCGCTTATTAATATGTTTTTACTACGTTTACTCTGTTTTTATTACTATTATTAAACAAGTGTGATTTAACTGTACTTCTGTCTCAGTCTGATTCATGGTTTCTGAGAGTAGGCGAAGGCCATGAATTCAGAAGATGCAGTCAATCCACTTGTTGGTAATATTTTTTCCAGATTGGATGAGCAGGATCACTGCATGAATCAGTTTACCACGGCGTTACAAATGCTCCTGAGTCACATAGCTCACCTGGAATCTTTCACTGTGGCTGCTCCTGTACATCCTGTGTTGCAGGCCGTCCCTGCTGCTGCTCCAGTCTCTGTGCAGGCACTCGCCTCGAGTATTACCTCTATAAAAAAGGAATGTCTGCTTCCATTCCACTTCCCTAGCGATTTGGGGGTGATCCAGTCCATTGCAGAGGGTTTCTCAACCAGGTTGAGATACTTTGAGATGCTGTCCCAGGCGTTTCCCAAGGACAGAAGCAAAGTAGGTTTCGTGATATCTTTGCTTTCTGAGAGAGCCCTGGCCTGGGCAGACCCTCTGTGGGAGACGCAAAAACCTGTTGTCTTGAGTTACTCAGAGTTTGTGGCTTCTCTTAAAAGGGTATTTGACGTTCCCGCACGCTCCGCTTCTGCTGCCAAGTGCCTCATGTCCATCAAACAGAGTACGAGAACTGTTGCCGATTATGCCATTGAATTCCGTATTCTGGCAGCAGAGGTTGCTTGGAACAATGAGGCCCTTGTGGCTGCTTTTTCTCATGGTCTCTCGGATACCATCAAGGATGAGATAGCAGCCCAAGATATACCCACTGAGCTGGAGAAGTTGATCACGTTTGCCATCCTCAATGACTCCAGACTCAGAGAAAGACTTCTGTTTAAGGATCGCTTGCGAAAGCCTCCTGTACATTTATCTCCGAACTTTGCAATCCCACCCTTGCCTCCCTCACCTCTCATGCCTCCGCGTATCGACTTGGTCTGTGAAGATGAACCCATGCACTCAGACTTCACGTGTCTCTCTGTAGATGAGAGAATTCTTAGGAGGAGAGATTGTGCCTTTATTGTGGCCAGGTAGGTCACTTTTTGAAGTCTTCTCCTACCCATCCAGGGAATGCCCTAACCTTGAGGTCCTGTTACGGACAAACCTTAGGTGGCGTTGTTTCATCCCCAGTTATCCAGAAGGATAAGCCCCTGGTTTTGGTTACCCTTTCTTGAGTCGTTCGTCAAGATACAGGCTCTAATCGACTCTGGGGCTGCAGGCCTGTTCATTGATGCTGCCTTTATATCAAAGCACTCGATTCCGCTGCAGATGCGTGGCACTCCACTTGCCATTGTGGCTCTTGACGGGAGACCTCTACAGCCTGCCCATGTGACTCATGAGACTGTTCCATTGTCCATGGGCGTAGGGGCTCTTCACCATGAGATAATCCAACTCCAAGTTATTTCCTCATCCAAGTTTCTGCTGGTTATTCGTTATCCTTGGTTACAGAGGCACAGCCTCTCTTTTGATTGGCTCCGTGCTGAGGTTCTCTCCTAGTCAGCGCAATGCAATGAGACATGCTTCCAGAAGGTAGCCAAGGTCCTGTGCACTTCTTTACTCTCCTCCATGCCGTAGTACCGTGATAATAGTGATGTCTTTGACAAAGATCAAGCCGGTAGTTTGCCTCCACACCGGTCGTATGATTGCGCAACTGACCTTTAACCTAGTGCCATATGCCCTCGTGGCCAGGTTTACCCTTCATCAGTCTTGGAGGACTTTCTAGAGGTTTCATTCGCAAATCCTTGTCTCCTGCTGGTGCTGGTTTCTTCTTTGTGAAGAAGAAGAGTGGTGAACTGAGACCTTGTATTGATTATAGGGGTCTCAGCGTTTCAGGATTAAGAATGCCTATCCGATCCTGTTGATTACGGAGTGATTTGACTGCCTCAAGGGAGCAACGGTTTTCACAAAGCTTGATTTGAGAGGGGTATACAGTCTTGTGAGGATTAAGGAGGGCGACGAGTGGAAAACTGTGTTTAATACCAGAACAGGTCATTACGAGTACCTCGTAATGCCTTTTGGCCTTTGTAATGCCCCGGCAGTTTTCCAGGAATTTATTAACGATGTGCTCCGAGATTTGTTGCAGTTATGTGTGGTGGTTTATCTCTACGATATCCTCATATTTTCCAAGTCCCTGGAGAGCCACCACACAGATGTCTGTCGTGTGCTTCAGAAACTAAGAGAAAACAATCTCTATTGTAAATTGGAGAAGTGCAAATTCCATCGTGAACAGGTTCAATTCCCAATGACATTTCCACTGCTGGTTTTTCTATGGACCCAGAGAAACTTTCAGCAGATTTCTTGGCTTTGCCAACTATTATCAGAAGTTTATTCATAACTTCTCGTCTCTGGTCAAGCCCCCGACTGATATGACCAGAAAGGACGGTAACCCACAGAGTTGGTCTCCGGAGTCTATTAAGGCCTTTGAGAGTCTCAAGGCTGTCTTTGTTTCTGCTACTGTGTTGGCACATCCTAATCCTCTCAACGTCCTACCTCTGAGAGCACTATGCAACCTTGCAGCTACTTTTCCAAGAAATTGTCATCTGCGGAGTGCAATTTACGAGATTGGTGACAGAGAGCAGTTAGCAATAATTTTAGCCCTGAAAGAATGGAGACATCTCCTCGAAGGTACCATTGTGCCGGTTCTCATTCTTACTGACCATAAGAAGCCTTATGGCTTGCTTAAGCTTGCTTTTTCCCCTGCGTATCACCCGCAGTCTAATGGGGGTGGAGAACGAGCCAGTCAGTCCTTGGAGCAATTCCCTACGTTGCTATATTTCTGACCATCATAACAACTGGTCAGAACTCTTACCGTGGGCGGAGTTTGCTCACAATAGTGCCTTGAATTCTGCTTCCTGATTGTCTCCGTTTATGGTGAACTATGGTTTCCAACCTTTCATGTTGCCTGATTTGTTTGTTCCACAGATTATTCCTGCATTAGAGGAGCATCTCCGTGGTCTTCGTTACATTTGGGCACAAGTCCAAGAGGCTTTGCGACATGCTAATGATAGGTACGGACTCCATGCTGACCGCAGATGCCTGCCTGCACCTCTCTACCAGGTTGGGGACAGGGTCTGGCTGACATCTCGCAATCTCCGACTTCGTGTTCCCTCTCTGAAGTTCGCACCTTGGTTTATTGGGCCTTTCTGTATTCTTCGCAGGATTAACCCAGTGGCTTAGCATTAGGCCTTCTAATATGCGTATCTCAAATGTATTTCATGTCTCCTTATTAAAACCTTTAGTCTGCAACCACTTTACCACCTCGGTGCCTCGTCCTCACCCTGTACAGGTTGAGTACCATGAGGGGTATGAAGTACAGTCCATTGACTCCCATAGGTTCCGCGGGCGCATACAGTACCTGGTGCATCAGAAAGTGTATGGTCCAGAGGAACGCTCTTGAGTCTCATCCTCGGACGTACATGCTCCTGTCCCCCTCCGTGTTTTCCCCTCAAGCCTGGTCCTCTGACGGGGAGGGGTCATTGAGGAGGGGGTTACTGTCAGGGTTGGGCTAAGCCCTTTCTTCTTAAAGCTGCTCAGTTGTTGGCTAATTGCCAGCTCCTTTCTCTCCACAGTGACTCAGCTGTTGATGATATCCTGCTCGTCAGTCCTGCCTACTTAAGCCATCCAGCCCAGATGATCTCAGCCTTTGCCTTGGTCACATCTCTCTAGAGACGCTCTCTTGTGTTCCTGTTAAAGACTTGCTTGGCTCCAGATCCTGCTTGCTGTTCTACTACGCTCATCTCTGGCTCCCTGACATTTTGGCTTGTCTGACTGTCCGTTCCGGTTCCTGAACTCTAGCTATGTTTTGAGTACGTTTACTTTGTTTACCTTTTTATTATTATTATTATTATTATTATTATTATTATTATTATTATTAAACAAGTGTGATTTAACTGTACTTCTGTCTCAGTCTGATTCATGGTTTCTGACAGAATGCAGCACCCCCATTTCTATGAATGCAGCACCCCCATTGCCATGAATGCTGACTTACCATTGCCATGAATGCAGCACCCCCATTACCATGAATGCAGCCCCACCATTGCCATGAATGCAGCACCCCCATTGCCATGAATGCAGCATCACCATTGCCATGAATGCAGCCCCACCACTGCCACGAATACAGACCCACCATTGCCACAAATGCAGCCCCAATATTGCCACGAATGCATCCTCACCATTGATATGAATGTAGCACCCCCATTGACATAAATGCAGCACCCCCATTGCTATGAATGCAGTACCCCCATTGCCATGAATGTAGCACCCCCATTGCCATGAATGCAGCACCCCCATTGACATGAATGCAGCTCCACCATTACCATGAATGCAGCCCCACCATTGCCATGAATGCAGCCTCACCCTTGCAATGAATGCAGCACCCCCATTGCCATGAATGCAGGCTCAACATTGACATGAATGCAGACTCACCATTGCCATCAGTGCAGCCTGATCCATGCCCATCTGCAGCCTCAGAGGGGACAGGGAGGGGGGGCGGGACGAGCACACATTACATAAAGGAGAATCTGTTTTCTTGGTGGACTATTTAATACAAAGTCCCGCCTCCTATGATGGACAGAACAGTCGTCCAATGGCAGCGCAGGAGAAGGGACTTTCTATTACAGAGGCCATGTAAACAGGAAATTCTCCTGTATGTATGGCACTCGTCCCGTTCCCTTCCTGTGCCTCCAAGGCAGCCAGCATATATATCTTTTGTGGCCCCAGGTGCTCAGGGATTCGTTGGGAGCCACAAAAGATATACATGTCCAAATTACCAGTTGGGCCATTTGAAACCGAAACATGCCTGCCATAGACCGTCCTCCGCACCGCCACTGCCATCGACGTCATCCCTTCCGCGCTGCGCTCCACGAGTGCTTCAAGCCTCGCTTTTAGATAGCTCTACTGCAGAGTAGTCTTTCCAGTCATGAATGCAGACTGACAGCAGAGAGAACCAGCAATGCAGAGGACAGTCTATGTGGACAACTTTACCCCAGATGCCTGCATACTTAAATGTGCCTGTTTAAATTATCAGCTATGTGAGTTGCTAAATGTTGTACCTTCATTAAATGTAATCATATTGCTATACTTAGAGGTGCATCTCTTAATTGAGCCTGAAAGAAGTTAAATATTAACCATTTGCTAGGTAACTTTTTGTTCATAACCTCACTGTTCCTCCCTGTGACATGGGCATGGAAGTCATATCAAATTAGAGCTGCACGATTCTGGCTAAAATGAGAATCACAATTTTTTTGCTTAGAAGATAGATCACGATTCTCTAACAATTCTCGCTGCATAACATCATCTTTCACATTAAAACAAAAAAATTGGGATAACTTTACTGTTTCAATTTTTTTTTTATTCATTGAAGTGTATTTTTTCCCAAAAAACTGCGTTTGAAAGACCGCTGGGTTAATACAGTGTGACATAAAATATTGCAGCAATTGACATTTTATTCCCTAGGGTCTCTGCTAAAATATATATAATGTTTGAGGGTTCCAAGTAATTTTCTAGCAAAAAATATTGATTTTATATTAAGAAACAAGTGTCAGAAAAAGATTTAGACTTTAAGTGGTTAAACTTCCTGCATTTACACGTTGTTAACAACTTGGCAGACTGCCTAGATTTTTTCTTTACACAGAAGTTTATCCCTTTGATCTAAGAAGGAAGAGTTAGTTACAATGTTTCATGGTAAAAACTTGGCAGACTGCCTGGATGTTTTCTTTTGACAGCTGAGTGAGCAGATAAGTCTCTCCACCTGTTATATGAAAGAATCGGCAAACTCTGCAATAGAGATCGTACAAATCTCAAGGAAGTAGTGCTGAAATAGTGCTAAAGTCATATCAAATTGTTACAAATCCCACAGAAGTAGTGCTAAGGCCCCTTTCACACTTGTACAACTTGTCCTATGATTTGGGACTGCAAAGTCGCATGACAAGTCATTCCCCATGATTTCCAATGACAACCATTCATATAATCGTGCCGACTTCAAAGTAGTCCCTGCACTGCTTTGGTCCGACTTTGATGTGAATTACACAGGCATTCCCTGAAATCGCGGCAAAAATCGTGGCCGTAAAATCGCGCAACTTTGAAGTCGCGGTAGTGTGAAAGGTGCCTAAAGTAGTGGCTGAAGTCGGGCTTTAAATCACACTACTTTAAATCGTACCCGGTGTGACCGCTGGCTTCTACTCAGTTGCTACTTGTACTGCAAGACATCGCTCGTTCATAAGGTAAAATTTATAAAAAAAAATTTGCTCATCTTGTAAAACACTTGCAGACCAATTTACTCGATCTCCTACTGTATCTCCTACTGCTGCTCAAAAGTATTACTCCGGAAGTATAAAACATTAATACATTTTCCCAGAAATACATCAATGCTCTACAAGGTGAAAATCTTGTGGCCTCTTAAAGAAAAGAGAACCAGTGAAGAAGTACAAATAAACCACATCTGTACAGGTGCATGTTTTGTCCTGCACCCTCCATGCATAGCTTGCCAAAATGAAGGAGCTATATTGTCATCCAAGAGGGACATTTCATGGTCCACAAGGGACTGAAGGCAGATGTGTTGCCCCTGGTTAAGGTGTTAATCATTGTCACCTCTCTAGTTATGTTCCCAGTAAACAGTAGCTGGATCCATTCCAAAAATAATTCCTGAACACATAACCTCTATTACTCTAGATGTTGGAGATTTTCCCAAGGACCTCTCAGGGCCTTGCTAATAGGTATACTAACATAGAGATTGATGAAACACAGAAACTGCTTTGACCAGGATCTCAAATAGCAAGTAAAGGATTGAAGGTATGAGGGTCAGTGTAGATAACTAACTGACCAAAAACACCATCAGACACCTCACTAATTCATGAATTATAGTATTTATAGCATTAACCTTTAACTAACATCCTAATGTATTCATCATTGGTCAAAAAAATGATTTACCAGTCTGGCATGGCCTGGAGTGCAGATTTTTCTCTCCACTCTCCGAATGCAGCATAAATTATAATGTGACTATGCATTTATGAAAGTAAAAAAGGGTCTTACAACCTTTTTTTTTTACAAAAAAGTTTTATTTACTCAAAGTAGGACATTAATGTATATTTATTTATGTGAGTGTTTACAACTGTGTATAATATGTACCTGTATGTATATGTACTTGAGGTATAACATTTATTCAAGAAAAATAGGCCAGAGAACACAGTAAAATAAGATGCATTCCACAGGGTGCAACTTAACTTAAAAAGGTCTCATTGACGTAAAACCCATTGATGAATTAGTAGTATTAATGCATTTCATTCAGCTCATAAAGCACTTGTAATGTATCCCCACGGAGATTCAGAACCTTACCACCTTGTTCAGTGGTATTCACAATGCTGTTGAACTGCGTAACTGGTTAATCATAGGGAAATCTTAGGACTGCTCCATAAATCTTCGATGTCACTTGCATAGGTTCAATGAATCCTGAAGCGCTGACATTTGGGATATTATTTTCCTCCAATTGTTTTTCAAAGCTTCTAAAGTCATGTACCATTTCCTAATTATTAATAACAATAATGTCTATTTATCAGTCCCTCTCAGGAATTTCTGATAATTTAACAGCAAGCTCTTCAAGGTGCACAAAAACTGTAGCAAACTATATAGTATTTGTAGGTAAAAAGTTAAAAACATAATGTGAAGTAAAACCTAGTTTAGCCTTTGCTCCACAATAAATTACCACAAGATGTTCTACAATCCAAGATATGCTGTACAATTTAGAAGATGATTGCTTTCCTTTTTGAAATGTTACAAAAGACAAAACTTTTTTTTTTCCATTTTGGATAAAACATGAGAGCATTATAATAGATTAAGTTTATTATTGAAAGCAAAGTAACCATGGGGGTGATTTATTAAAACTGGTGCACACAGAATCTGGTGATTCAAAAGATGTATGAGCACCATGTGTCAGGAACCCCCCCCCCCACCCCAAAAAAAAGCACTAATCTGCATGCTTTCTCTCTAAGCATAAATTCTCCCTACTCCAAGTAAAAATCTGTTTCCCCTGCTGAATTCCCCAAGCACAAATGCCCCCCCCCCCCCCCCCCGAAAGAAAAAAAAAATCACCCCTACTAGGAAAAATCCTCTGGACTTCAAATCCCTCAAATTTCCTTTCCAAGTACACATCCCCCCGCTCTCCAAACCCCTCTCCCAGCACAAATCTCCCTCCTAGCTCAAATCCCCCCCTCGCAAAAAATGTCCCCTCTTAGCACAAATCTCCTCATTCATCCCTACTAGCACATATTCCCCTCCCCCCCCCCAAAAAAAATAAACCACCCATTATAGGAAAAAATTCTCTGGCCTTCAAATCCCTTAAATTTCCTTTCCAAGTACACATCCCCCCTCTCCAAATCCCCCCTCCCAGCACAAATCTCCCTCCTAGCTCAATTCCCCCCCCCAAAAAAAAATGTCCCCTCTTAGCACAAATCCCCTCGTTCATCCATACTAGCACATATCCCCCCCCACCAAAAAAAAAAAAACAATAAATCACCCCTTCTAGGAAAAATCCTCTGGTCTTCAAATCCCTTCAATTTCCTTTCCAAGTAGACATCCCCCCTCTCCAAATCCCCCCTCCCAGCACAAATCTCCCACCTAGCCCCCCCCCCAAAAAAAAAGACTTTCCCCTCCTAACACAAATACCCTCATTTATCCCTACTAGCACATATTCGCCTCCCCCCCAAAAAAAATCCCCTCCTAGCAAAACTCCCCCCCTTTACCTATCACCTCTTCTAGCACAAAGCCCCCCTCTTAACACAAATCCTCTTCCCCCATCCCTCCTCCCAACACAAATCCATCTAAATCACCACTTATTTTTCTTTTTTAACCATAACATTTTTTTTAACCATAACTGTTTTTTTAACCATAACATTTTTTTTAATGAAAGGTATCATATATTGACAAAAAAGAAAAAAAGACTTTCCCCTCTTAGCACAAATCCCCTCATTCATCCCTACTAGCACATATTCCCCCCCCCCCCCCAAAAAAAAAAACAGTAAATCACCCCTTCTAGGAAAAATCCTCTGGCCTTCAAATCCCTTCAAATTTCCTTTCCAAGTACACATCCCCCCTCTCCAAATCCCCCCTCTTAGCACAAATCCCCTCATTCATCCCTACTAGCACATATTCCCCCCCCAAAAAAAAATTCCCCTCCTAGCAAAACTCCCCACCCCCCTCTACCTATCACCTCTTCTAGCACAAAGCCCCCCTCTTCTAACACAAATCCTCTTCCCCCATCCCTCCTCCCAACACAAATCCATCTAAATCACCACTTCTTTTTTTTAACCATAACATTTTTTATTTTTTTTTTAATGAAAGGTATCAGATATTGACAATATTAGACATCACTTTAAAGGATTGATCCTAACACTTTTTCGACGCATATTGGGAGAAAGAACAAAACAATGTACAACAGAGGAGAGAACAATAAGTATTGTATAGTCAGACCCCGCTTACCCCGGATGGGATCAAACTGTAAGGAGGGGTTGACCAACAATTTAACATTATCAACAAGGATCAAGGAACTTAGTGATAAATAATGAGCTATATCTGAATCTCATATAATAAGGAAGCTTATAATACCCATCCCACAGCTCACCACCTATCCCACTGCCTGACCCGCCACCACAATGGAGTAAGTGCCAGGCAGACAGCAGGCAGGCGAGCACAGTGGCTGCATATTATTGGCACAGAGGCTGCAATTGATGGGGCACAGTTGGCTGCATTTGCTGGGCATAGTGACTGCATATTATGGGCATTGAGGCTGCAATTGATGGGCACAGTTGGCTGCATATGATGGCAGAGTGCCTGCATTTGATGGGCACAGTGGCTGCATTTGATGGCACAGTAGCTGTAATTGATGGCACAGTGGCTGCAATTGATCTTTTTTCAGTTCGTTTGCACCCCCCCCACAAAAATGTTGAGCACCAGCCACCACTGGTTCTGTGTATTAAGGGGTAAATATCAAGATTGATACCTAATAGGGCCATGGCAGGAGTAAGTTTAGTTATGTTAGGTTGCCTGTGAGGTTGGCCTAAATCACCACTTCTAGCACATATTTCCCCTCCTAAAACAATTATTACCCCCTGCTACCCCATAGATCCCCCCTCCCAACATAAATCCCCTCCTCTCCAATCTCCTTATGGTGTCCCCACCCCACCTCACATGATACCAGAGTGCTTCAGCTTCCAGGTTTTATTGTCAAAACTTAATTGAACAAACTGAAAGTGGTTGTAAAAGCACAAGTTTTTTTTTACCTTCTATGCATGAAGGTAAAAAATGTTCTGTGTGCAACAGCCCCCCTAAGACTTACCTGAGCCCCCTCTCAATCCAGCAATAGCTACAAGATCCTTGGCTCTCTGGGAACTCACACTCCTTATTGGCTTTTGGCAGCAGCACAAGCTTCCACTGCTGTCAATCATAGCCAGTGAGCCAATCAGGAGACGGAGGGGGTGGGGTCGAGCCACATCACCGTGTGTGAATGGACACACAGAGGTATGGCTCTGAAGCGCGCCTGCTTGGGTGCCCCCCCAGCAAGCTGCTTACTGGGGGGGCACTCGGCAGGAGGGAGGGGCCAGGAGTATCAGCGACTCGAGAAAGGAGGATCTGGGCTGCTCTATGCAAAACCACTGCACAGAGTAGGTAAGTATGACATGTTTGTTATTTTAATCTAAAAAAAAAAAAACAGGGTTTAGTAATACTTCTAGTTAGAAGATGATTGGTAAAAAAGCACAGTTGCACAAGATTCTGTGTGCTACAATTTTAGTAAATCTCCCCCATGTACTTAGTGCAGTTCACAGTGATTTGTCTAAAGTTGGCCATAGATTGATATTTTTTATTTTTATTTTTTTCAGCCAGCCGATTGAACCAAAAAAACAGATTCCTCCAATAACACAAAGGAGGTAAAGGGAGGAACCTTCCCCACTGTGACATTGTATTTTGACAGTGGGACCCGATCGTTTTAAAATACACTGATCAGTGGCTGTAACCACTAATCAACAATAGTTTTCTAGCATATCCCTTCAACAGAAGTTGATCAATCAATCAACTTCTGTCGAACAGGGATGGCTGCACACTGATCAAAATTTGATAAGTCTATGGCCAGTCTAAGGCTGAGTAAAAGTAATAACAGGTAGGTAACTAGCAATTTTAGAAGGAAGTCAGCAATGGCAGTTTCCATATACTGTATGTCTCAAGAAATGTAGACTTTAAAGGGATACTGTCACTAAATAAAAACATAAACTAACAGTATTTTACAAGGCAATTTTATTATTTTATAAGCGCAATGTAAAAGATTACATGTTATTATTATTATTATACAGGATTTATATAGCGCCAACAGTTTGCGCAGCACTTTACAACATGAGGGCAGACAGTATACTTACAATACAAATCAATACAGGAGGGATCAGAGGGCCCTGCTTGTTAGAGCTTACAATCTAGAAGGGAGGGTCAAGTGGAAACAAAAGGTAATAACTGTGGGGGATGAGATGTTACATTTGTTGTGTCTCATTATGCTAATCTTCCATTATTATTAATAATGGAAATCTTCAGGAATTATCTTTGGTAAAGAAAGTGGCAGTTAGTGTAATAAATACACTTTTCTTACAATTGAAGAATACAATTTCTTCAAATGGTATTGGAAGGAGGTTTGTGTATGCCTGAAGGTATAGGCTTTAAAGTGGGACTGTCAACAGAATTAATAATAAAACACTGGGGGCCCCTTTCACACATGCGGACCGTTCGTTTCATCAGTTCAGTCACGTTTTTTTCAAGGAAAAAAATAGATGAAATTTACATCAGTTTTTTATCAGCTGCTCATCAGTTTCTCAACAGTTCTTACATCAATTTTTTTTACATCCACTACCAATGAAAAAACAAACTGTTTGTCCATTTACATCCGTTTTTTTGTCCATTCCATTTTTTTAATGGAACAAAAATAGGGTTTTGGTCCATTTAAAAAAACTGAAGTTGAGGGGTGTGGATGTAAACTGATGCAAATGGACGATTATTTATTATATGCGTTTTTTTTCATAGAGATACATTACTGTCCGTTTTTCATCTATCAGCGGATGGATTAAAAACAGATAAACGGTCCGCATGTGTGAAAGGGGCCTTAAACTGGTGCACACAGAATTTGGTGCAGCTATATATAGTACCCAAAAAAAACCTCTAACTTCAGCATGTTCACCTAAGCTTTGCCAATAAAACCCGAAAGTTGATTGGTTACTATGCACAGCTGCACCGGTTTTAGTAAATCTCTCCCACTGCATATAGTCCCCCCATAACAGTTTTATTTGCTGTTGATCCTGCCAAAAGATCCATTGATTTAACACTTCCTGTAACAGACAAGGCTGTCCAGCAGCTCTGGCAATTAACAGGATTGAAAAAAAAAACATACAATACTACTTACAATGTTCATTTGTTTTGTATGTCTCTTAAATGTAGGCAATTTAAAATTGCCATTCTAAAGTTATCCCGTTGACTGGGTGCTGCTGCTATGCATTTTCACTGGAGAATGAATAGCACTGTCACCATGCTAAAGGAGGTGGAAAAAATAACATATATACTGGCAGGGTTGACAGACAATAAAATAATGTTACAACAGGTGACATGAATGTTAGTGACAGACTGCATCATATATGTCATTTTGTACTTTGCTTACAATTCTATATTAAATCTGGCTAACCTTGGTGCAAGCAAAGCTAGTTCAGGGAAGAGCTACTGTATATATGATATTTGTTATCATGTACACAAATACTTTACATCACAAATAATTTAGTCTGTTGTAAAGAGATACTAGTAATGAAGAGGTTTATTTAATTATACAGGAAAATACATATTTTAATAGCGACAGAAACTGAGCTCTTGTTAGGATGGGAATAAACATTTTTAGCTAGGTTGTTAGTGTTGGGGGACTAGACTGTAGTTGTCAATGGGGGAGACCATATTAGATGTTTTGTTAAAGGATAACTATACTTTGCGGGTTCCCATGAGCACACAGCATGGATCTGGCATGAACGTAGACAGATGAGTATAAGGGCCCACACTGTTACACATGTTCTTACAATGCATGGCAATGCACCTGCTCTATGTAGGGTGCTTGCGGTGTAATTAATTGTGAACGGCACCTAAATACGTTGCATAATAGAACCCAACGCACCAGAGAGCACCACAATTTTATGTGTTGTGGTGCACTGCTTATTAAAAAAGGGCCATGCACAGTTTTTTCATCTGCTGTGGTGTATTGATGGGGTGGTTACATAAAGGATAACTACTTTTAAATTTAACTTGATTTTCTAGCGGTAGAAAAAGCATTCAGTAAGAAGTAACAAAGTAGTAGGTTTGCAATGAAATGCACATATTTCTCTGCCTTTAAATGATATGCTAAGTGAACCTATAAATAAAGGCTGAAAGTGAAAAGTGTGACTTTCCTTTCAAACATCTGGCAGAGAGAAATAATTTGGCTCCTGCACACCTAGCTGACTACTGAGTCTCGTGGACTGCTGTGCATCAGCACTTACAACAAGTACAGGAATAAAAAAAAAGAGGAGAATGGCTCCCTTAGCAGATATGCAAGTTTAGATTTTATGGAAACCCACCATAGACTTAGAGCTCACCCCCCACCCCCGCCCCCGCCAAGTGCACAGAAGAAGTTGATTTCCTAACGCATACAACTCTATATTGTCCTTCTGGAATAAAAATGTGACATTGTTATTCTCTACCTCACTCCAAAAGCAAGATAGAGAGATGCTGAAAAAATGCTTTGTACACACAGATAAAATGGAAACGCGAATATACACTATGCATAGATTGACAGGGAAAAGAAGCCGCTAGCAGATTATTCAGTAAAATGTAAATATTAATCTTTAACCAAAATATAAATGTTTAATATATTTTACCTATAGTGCTACTGTACAACTTAAAAGGCTCTTCCAGTTAAATGAAAAATGCAAGTACCCTATCTAACACAAAATAACTACTGTATGTCAAGGACTGTAGTATTTCCCATTTTCCTTAAAATATTAATTAACTCACACACCCTCCCCCTAACTGTATAAAAACGAAAAAAAAAAATCAAATGCCCCATTTTCACCTAAATCCTTGTTCACTAATTATTTATTGCAGGTATTTATATAGAGCCTTCAATTTATGCAGTGCTTCATATACATATTGTACATTCACATCAGTCTCTGCTCTCAAGGAGTCAACAATCTAAGGTCCCTAACTAACATATAACATATACTAGGTCCAATTTAGACAGGAACCAATTAACCTACCAGCATGTCTTTGGAGTGTGGGAGGAAAACGCAGGCACAGGGAGAACATGCAAACTCCAGGCAGGTTGGGATTTGAATTGGCGACCCTAGTGCTGCTAGGTGAAAGTGCTAACCCATTAGCCACTATGCTACTTGTTCAATGTTCTGGTCCAGAATCTTCTCTGTTCTTCTGTGCACAGGGGGTGTGAACCTTCGTCGGGTCCACATCACAGCCTGTGGTAGATGGATTACCGTGGACTGACAAACCATCTGCAGCAACGGATTACCACTACCCTGCACTTGGAAACATTGCTGGCAAGGGACATGGATGCTGGACTTAGGTGAGCAAAATTTTGAATAAACATGTACATAAAAAAACATGGGAGGGGTGAGACTTTAAAGTGTAACTCCACTTTTGTTGAGAAAAAACACTCCCCAATGGGTGATCTATGTACATTACAGGGACTTTAACAAAGTTTGTTGCAGATTCCTACCTTTTGGTATTCTGAAGAAATCCCTGTTGATTCCTCTGAGCCTCTGTGCTTAGTGAGTCTAATGGGAGTGGTTTCATAATTATCAACCAGCTGCTGCTGGAATCAGGGCTCTAATGAGAAAAATTGCAGGGTCTGCATCCGTTTAGAAGTTATTTCCTATTGGGAGTATCTTACCAAAAATGACATTTTTGTTGCAGGGGATGCCAAAAATCTGACTTGTATCTTAGTGTAGACTTCTGAGAAAAATCAGTGAGCCAATCACACAAGCAAGAAATTATGTTTCTGGGAGGCATCCATAGGTTACCATATTGCATTGCATTTTACAGAAAATTACAGCGCTGCAGATTGAAAAAAAAAAGGTAATTTTTAATAACATTCAATTACAATATGACTTGTATCGCAATCTCTAAACACTTTTGAGATTCAGTGAGATTCCTCTCACTGCTCCAGTGCTATCAGGACAACTCCTCTCACTTTCTGATCTCACAGGAGACACTGAGAGCAGCGGGAGCCGGCTCCTGCTGCTGTCTTCTAAACTCCTGTGAAGAGGGAGCAGGCGTGTGGATTATCTGCACTGTGTGTCTATAGACGCACACAGCCATGCTCTAGAGTATGTGCACAGGGGTGCCCCCTTAGCACCCAGCTTACTAAGCGGCCATTCAGAGGAGGGAGTAGACAGTGCCGGCGAGGGAAAACTGACAAAGAGGAGGTAAGGGTTCATTCTTACATTTACTCAGTGAGGTAACTGGCCTCAGGTGATACACAAACAGGAAAAAAAATCTTACATAAGTTCTACCAATTTATCTGCAGTCTCCTCTTTACTAGAAGTCTAGAATTTATAAAGCTTGTCTGAGCTGTCAGAAAAAAGGGGGTGGAGAGCTAAAATTACACTCTGTGTAGAGCATGACAGTCTTAAATTAACATTCTCGGGGGTACAAAATGAAAGAATGGGTAAATAAAAGTTTTACAAATCAGTGTTGTTTGAATTACCATTGGAGTGTCTTCACATGGCTCCCCCTTCTCTTTTCTGGTGCCCTGAATAAGACTGCTTGTCTGATTGTAATGCTTCAGTTTTGAGGAGGCAAACTAGATTGAAAAACATCATGATACACTGGGTTTGATCTACTAAAGGTAAATAGGGTGTTCACTTTGTAAGGGAATTTTCCCTTAGCTTAGTTAAAATAGTTAAAAATAAATTTGCAGAGAATACCCAATTACATGTAAGTAAATTAAAAAACAGTATTTTTACTTGCATATGATTGGATGATGGAAGTCAGCAAGGCTTCATCTCATTTTCTAAGCTAAGGAAAAATTCCCTTGTAAAGTGAACAGTCCATTTGCCTTCAATATACATCAACCCGTTTTGTAGGCAGGGGTAATTTGTTGCCCCTGTAAAGGTTTATTCTTTAAATCCTTCCAAAAATGAAAGTTATTTCCTACCCTTCCTGGCAGGATTTTATATAAGCTTGAAGCAGAGCTTAGCTTAGTTTTGTAGCCAAAACAACAGCATTTTTAGAAGAGGTTATTAGTGGCAGCCTGGTTATCTTTCTAATGATAGCTTTCCTTTAATCATTTGTTATATTCTGATCAAGCTGACAGTTCAACATTATTTGAAGTGTAAGACAAGGCATTTTATTTTTCATATGTAGTAATCTGAATCTGTACCCCTAATCAACGCACTATACCTTTTACATTATTATTCTGCCACCAGCATTTTTAATACTTAATTCCTAATCTTGCAGCAGTCCCTATAGGCTGCACTGATGGCACTGCAATAAAAAGCACAAATTCAAACAGCAGGACAGTAGCATTTTTTCTACATCAAGATTTTAATTCATGGTCCAGGGTTTCCAAATTATTATGATTATTATTATTATTCAGGATTTATATAGCATCAACATTTTGCACAGCACTTTACAACATGAGAGCTGTTAGAAATTCTGCATACTGCTCTACAGAAAAACAGACAGTGCACAGTCCATATAGGATTTGCTGTTTCTCTTGTGCTTTCGCAAATATGCGGCTGCTTGGCGGCTGGGCCTTGGCACAGAGCAGCCACCTATTTGTGTGCAATAGCACCGACAGTACTGTGCTGAGTGTGCGTGCCCTGCACGCTTCCAGCACAGTGACCGGCATCTCACAGAAAACTTTTCCGATCATATGACCGCCGTGACAGCCAATCACGGTGGTCACATGGCCATAAGCCCTGCCCCACCTCCAAGGATAGAAAACATCTTAAAGGGCCAGTGGCAGCCGTGCTTAGAGTGAATAACCCAACACTAAGTTCACTATATGAACCACTTGTACATATTGATCATATCCCCGCTTAATCTCCTCTTCTCAAGAGAAAATAAATTCAGTTCCTGTAATCTTTCCTCATAACTGAGCTCCTCCATGCCTCTTATCAGTTTGGTTGCTCTTCTCTGCACTTTCTCCAGTTCCCCAATATCCTTTTTGAGAACTGGTGCCCAAAACTGAACTGTATATTCCAGAGGTCTTATTAATGATTTGTACAGGAACAAAATTATATATCTCTCTCTCTCTGGAGTCCATACCTCTCTTAATGCAAGAAAGGACTTTGCACACTTTGGAAACAGCAGCTTGATATTGCATGCTATTAATAAAAGGTAACTCCACTTTCGTGGGGCAAAAAATTGCAAATAAAGAAAAACTAATATAGCACATATAATTGCGACACTAATCATATTGTTATTGAATGTTATTAAAAAAAACCTTTCCTTTCAATCTGCAGCCACTGTAATTTTCTGAGAATGCATTGCAATATGGCTACATGGAGTTGTTCTGTACACAGAGTGTGTACTGACCAGTCCCCAGAAACATAATTTCCTGCTTGTGTGATTGGCTCACCAATTTTCCCAGAAGTCTGCCTAAGATACAAGTCAGATTTCAGGCATCCCCTGCAACAAAAATGTCATTTTTGGAGAGATACTTTCAATAGGAGCACGTCTAAAAGGAATGCAGGCACAGCAGATTTCCTCATTAGTGCCCTGCAGCTGAACACCTGATAGTTAATTTTGAAACCACTCCCATTAGACCCACGCAGTACAGAGGCACAGACAAACACATATGAATTACTTCAGAATAACAAAAGGTAGGAATCTGCAACAAAGGTTGTTATAATCCTTGCAATGTACATCGAGTTATGCTTTAAGCTTATGATCTACCAAAACCCCCAGATCCTTCTCCACCATTGATTCCTCCATTTGTACTACCCCTATTATGTATGATGTATGCATATTCTTGGTCCCCAAGTGCATAAATTTACATTCATAAACATTAAACCTAATTTTTCACATAGTTGCCCAATTAAACAGTGCAATGAGGTTGGCTTGTAAGTTGGAGACATCTTGTAAGGATGTTATTCCACTGCATAGCTTGGTGTCATTTGCAAACACTGAATTGGTACTTTTTATCCCAGACCCTATATCATTTATAAATACATTAAAAAGTAAGGGTTCCAACACTGAACCTTGGGGTACATCACTGATAACCTTAGACCATTCAGAGTATGAATGATTAAACACTACTTTCAGAATTCTGTCTTTTAACCAGTTTTCTATCCACTTACAAACTGATTTTTTAATACCTGTAGATTTAACCTTACACATTAGCCATGTGTGGGGAACTGTGTCAAAAGCTTTAGCAAAAGCCAACTATATCACGTCCACAGCCACCCCTTTGTCTAAGGTTTTACTTACCTCCTCATAAAAAGAAAACAGATTGATTTGACAACTTCTGTCTTTCATGAATCCATGCTGTCTGTTGCTTAAAATACTTTTTTCCAGCAAGAACTCATCTAGGGGGTCTTTTATTAAACTCTCCAGTATCTTCCCAACTATAGAAGTTAAACTAACAAGTCTATAGTTACTTGGTAAAGACTTTGATCCATTTTAAATATAGGCACTACGTTGGCCTTACGCCAATCCAGTGGTACTATTCCAGTCATTAATGAGTCCCTAAAAAATAGAAACAATGGCTTTGAAATGACAGAGCTCAATTCTTTTAGGATCCGTGGGTGGATGCCATCTGGTCTAGGTGCTTTATCTACATTTATTCTATCTAAATATTTCGGAACCATATCACTTTTGAGCCATTGTGGATCATTTAGGGCTGTGTCAATACCATCCCCATTATGGCCATGGGCTCCCTCATGCTCCTTTGTATACACAGAGCTAAAGAAGGTATGTAATGAATTTGCCCTCTTTTTGTCCCCAGTCACCCACTCTAGATTCTTTTGTAAAGGGCCTACATGCTCAGACCTGACCTTTTTACTATTAATATATTAATTTAATATATTAATATATTAATAAATATTTTTTGGGGTTTGTCCTACTATCTTTTGCAATCTGTCGTTCGTTTGGAATTTTTGCCTCCTTTATTTTGTTTTTACAAATTCTGTTATATTCATTGTAACATTTAAAAGATGATAGTGTTCCTTTTTTTTTTAATTTTTTAAACGCTCTTTTCTTATTATTTATAGTTTTTTTTAACTTTGGCCATGAGTCAAAGGTATTATTTTTAGCCTTTTAAACGTATTGCCCATGGGAATATACTTTGGAGTGAGTTCACATACAGTCTTTTTGAATAATTCCCATTTCTGTTCTGTGTTCATCAATGCCAATATTCCCTCCCAGTCTAATGCCCTGTACACACGGTCAGACATTGATCGGACATTCTGACAACAAAATCCATGGATTTTTTCCGACGGATGTTGGCTCAAACTTGTCTTGCATACACACGGTCACACAAAGTTGTCGGAAAATCCGATTGTTCTGAACGTGGTGACGTAAAACACGTAGGTCTGGACTATAAACGGGGCAGTAGCCAATAGCTTTCGTCTCTTAATTTATTCTGAGCATGCGTGGCACTTTGTGTGTCGGATTTGTGTACACACGATCGGAATTTCCGACAACGGATTTTGTTGTCGGAAAATTTTATAGCAAGCTCTCAAACTTTGTGCGTCGGAAATTCCTATGGAAAATGTGCAATGGAGCCTACACACGGTCGGAATTTCCGACATCAAGGTCCTATCACACATTTTCCATCGGAAAATCCGACCGTGTGTACAGGGCATAAGTCTTGGAGAGCAGCCCTCATCCTTGGAAAAGGTGCTAGGTTAGGTGTTTTTAAATTTCCAGTAGGAGCTTGTTGCTCGCAGCTAAAATGAAATGAAATCATGTTATGGTCACTGCTACCCAGATGTTCTTTTATATGAATATTGTTAATATGCTTTGCATGGTTTGAGATTACCAAGTCCAATAGAGCATCATTCCCAGTCAGGGACTCTATGATTTGTTCCATAAAATTGTCTTGTAATAGGTTTATATTTTTTTTCTATTTAACTATTCCAGCAATGCCATTACTCCAGTCAATCTCCATTATTAACTCCCCATTATTATTACTGTTCCAGCCCTTGCAGCCCTTTCTATCTGTGCAAGGAGCTGAGTCTTCACCTCCTCATTAACACTTCATTGTCACATTTTGGACAAATATTTTGCTTATTTTTTATTTTTGTACAAATAGTACCATTTCCAATGGTTGTTTGTAACATGAGAACCTTCTTATTCTCTGCCATGGCTCTCCCCTATCTTTCCCCATTCCACCCACCATTAGGGACTGACCCCTGTCTGACCTGTCTTCTCCATTATAATCTAATTAACCCTCACCCTCAATCCTAATTTAAAGTAATTGTAAAGGTTCATTTTTTATTTGTTTAAAATAACAAACATGTCATACTTACCTCCACTGTGCAGCTCGTTTTGCACAGAGTGGCCCCATACATCCTCTTCTGGGGTCCCTCGGCGGCTCTCGCGGCTCCTCCCCACATCAGATAACCCCCTAGGAGAAGTGTTCTCCCGAGGGTGTTACCTTGCGGGCGCGCTCCCGAGTCCAGCATTTGCATCCATAGACACGAATGTTGGACTCGGCCCCGCCCCCCCCCCGGCACCCGCATCATTGGATTTGATTGACAGCAGCTGGAACCAATGGCTGCGCTGCTATCAATCCATCCAATCAGGACCCGAGACACCAGCTTTTGCTGGTGTGCTTGTCCCTGAGACGAGATAGAGGGGGTACAGGTAAGTAAAACGGGGGCTCTGGGGGGGGGGGGGGGTGCAGCATTACAGGAGGTTTTTCACCTCAATGCATAGAATGCATTGAGGTGAAAAACCTTGAGGGTTTACAACCACTTTAAATACTCCTCCAGCCCTCCTATAAACCTTTCCCCCAACATAACAGACCCCTTCCATTTAGATGCAAACCATCTTTAGCATATTGGTTGTACCCCCAAAAAAAGTCAGCCCAGTTCTCTAGAAACCCAAATGCCTCCTTCTTACACCATGTCTTTAGTATTACAACAAGGGCAGATAGTACAAAGCTTTTTTGACCATATTTCACCTCTTGGTTGCAGGAGTGCACTTCCTTTTGCACTCCTGTGACCCATAATCAGCTTTGGGGTAAAGACTGATGTTGGCCGGCTCTGAAATGCTGGATCTGGCTCTTAGCATCTGGCCCTCTCCTGCCCAGCACTCCAATGAGCACTGAAGGGGCAGATCAGAGAAAGGTGACTGACAGTCACTGCTCTTTGCTCCAAGCTGCCCGAGAAATGAGTGATCAGCGGTCATGTGATCTCTCAGTTCTTGGGAACACATTAATGCTGCAGTATGGAGAAGAGTATGTATGTTTGCTTTTTTAGTTACCCCAACTTCTCCTTTAATGGGTGCCAAAGCAAAGCATTTATTTCACCCATCTGTGGAATAGTTTTCAAACCTATGTGAATAGTTGGTTACTATAAATCCATGAGAAATGGGCTGATAAAATAAATGCTCAAAGAGCACAAAAGGTTGAGAAATGTAAAAACAGAGCCTCACATATATTATACTGGCAAGGAATCAATGCTGATCAGAGAAAACCTATGATCTTACATGCAGTACCCTCAAGGCTTACATGCTGTATCCTTGTTTTTGTGCTAGGCAATGCCAACTATATTCTAGTTATTGACTATAACAATAGATTTGTTTCTGAAAAGAACTCTTAAAGAGACTATATAGTACTTTTACATATATTATTTTTTTGTATATCTTTTAGGATATACATTCACCAAAATTTAACGCCAATCCCCCTATGCAATCCAATATCCTGTGAATAATACATACTATAACTCCTCCTGTTTTTGCATGTCTTCCTATTATACCTGCAGCTGTTCTTCAGGGAAATCGCTGACCCCTCAATGCTCCTTTTATCTGCAGTTTACAGGACAGGCTGGACATTTTCATTATGCACCCCATAGCGGCCACTGGGCCATTTAAACTGTGTGCATGCACAGTAAGCTCTCCCCTGCTTCCCATCTCCATAATTTTTAGCAGCCACTCTGGGCCATTCAAACTGTGCATGTGCACAGTGTGCTCTCTCCTTCTCTCCATTTGTAACAAAGTTGTTAAACCAACCATACATGTATCGAAATTCAGCCAGTTCAGCAGGGACTGGCCCAGTTTCAATCCATGTATGGGAAGGATGGTGTATTCTGACGACGCGGAAGTCTCCCAATACCTCGAATGTGTGGATGGGAGAATTGAGTAATTTTTTTTTAGATCCTTGGGCTTTATTGCTTTTTTCTTTATAAAGTAGACTATGCATCAAAAGGTCTGCTTATCCTGTAGACCCTACCTCTTCATGTAAAAAAGCATAGTAAAAAAAAAATGGGATCCTCAGATTTCCAAGGCATCCTGTGTGATGTTTCCCTTCCCTAGGCAAGCTCGCTGGAAACTTTTTTGCCCATTTTTTTGGAAGAGTTAGCTCTCAAATTAGAAATTGTAAATATTCATATAGCCAAATAACTTCCACTCAGTCATTCCAAAAATTAATTTGCAAAATTCATCAGCTTTCAACCTAAAAATGTTATTTACTGCTATTTACAGTTATAAGAAAAAAAGATAGCTTACACTATGTTTTTTGCACAGTTTGCAGAAGACTACTACTTTGGCTAATTTATAAAGTTTATTTTAGGAGTTTGTGTGTTTTAGAACTTTTTTTCCTGGCAGGTTAATGTGTAAAGTGAAATACAACTGCTCCAGGATATCTTGGAAATGTACTCCAGTCAGCTCGTTTCTCTTGTAAAATAAGAATTATGATCATGTTTTGTAAATTGTGATGAAATGCACCAGATCTGGTTTAAAACAGTGCTTCTTCCCCAGGGAGGAAGTGGCTTAAGTGTTGCTCTAGCCTGTGTTTGGCGAATTAATTCTGAATGGCTGATAGATATTCCAGGTTTCCATTGAATGGCATCTCAAGTACATTTTCCACTTACACTACACTTTATTGATGATAACAGCTTCCAGAACTAACGCTGCCAGAGACCACAAGAAACAGTTCAGCTTTCCCTTGTGTAACGGATATTTTTCAACATAACAAGCAGGGTAATAGGGGGGTTATTTAATCTAACAACATTTTCCTTGACTCGTCTATCTTGGACAATCGGTAACATGGAATTATCCATACTTGGAACAAAGAACACTAAAGACTAGATTTATGACTCAACACAATCTCTTAGTTAAATTTATGAATAACAACTCTCATGCAATTAGACTTTTTTTTTACTATGTAGGCTGATTTTAAACAGCAGATTTTCTTAACGGTTAAATAACTGTACATTACAAAGGTAATATAGTTTACTTTAAATTTATGTAGCCAGTTTTTGTAAAAGCAAGTCAATAATTAAGGTATACTACAAGTAGGAATTCTGCATGAACACTGAGGATACATTCTCTTGGCATCTTTGTGAAATAAAGATTGCACAGCTCTGACATTTTATATATTTTTTTAAGTATGACATATTTTCATATTCTCCACAAGTTTCTCTACTGAGTTTGGCTGATTTATGAAAATTGAAGCTATGGAAAAACAAGACTCTCAATCATGGCAGCTAATTAAGCTTTAATTTTCTAAACTTTCCTGGGTATAGTGAAACATGATAGTTGACTGACTACCATGAGCAACAACACCACATATATTTGCACTCGTTTTTATAAATCAGCCTCTCTTAGCAGTTTTTAATAATTTCATCTGTTTCAATCAAATTCATTTTTGCACATTTATTTTGGTAAGTCATTTTTGGTGGATTCAAAGTGAGCAGTTCACTCCATAGATTAAGTTTAGTTCCTGACGCACCAACTCTTTGATAGTAAGATTCCTAAAGGAATATATGAGCTAATCAAAAAATGTCTTTTCAATGTTAATAAAAATTGAAGTTCATTGTTGATTTCTGATGCTCTTCATAACATTTTTATAATGTTTTCAAAGATTGGGATGTGTCTAGAAAAAGTGTATGTATCTTATTTTCTTTTTCTTTTCTCGTGCATCTAGTTGGTAAGATGCACACCCCTGTATTCATTTATTTTTGTAGATTATGTCAATAATTTGTACAACAATCCCTTAGCTAACTAGTTCTTTAGAAATTATTTTGGGGTTATAAAACTAGGAGCAATATTTAATCTCTGCTGTGAAATTATAAACCAGTAAATACATAGCTCAGTTTATTAGGGTAGCACCTAAGGTAGGGTAGCACGCAAGCATAGTACTTCTGTAGTAGAAGTAGAGCAAAAAAAATGTATACGGGGGGAGGACCATAACCCCAAGGTGATTACCCCCCCATAACCCCAAGGTGTTAAAATCACATTAGGCCCTGCTGGATCATCCAAAAGGAGAAAACCAGTGTTCTCTCTGAACATGGGCTTACTGTATAAAGAGGGACACGCTGTCCCTCTAGACTCAGTGAACTGGCAATAAGTGCTTGGGACAGCTTTTCTAGTTCGTCAATATGTCAGTTGAATAAAATATGTAGACAACAGAGTAATGGGCACATCACCAAATCACCAGCAGAGTTCAGTTACTCACACATATTTATGTTAGAAGAGTATGAGGGATGAATGTGAGGCAATTATGACCCCACAAAGGTACCATTCCATGTAAAACAATTACTAAATGAAAATTTTGTAATTGTCACGCATATTTAGTTACCGTATGATGCACACTAATAAAAAAAATCTGTAGCATTGGAATGAGAATATGCTAGATTTAAGCAAGAAGGAGTGTAGCAGTGCTTTTTTTGCATAGATTTATGATCACAAAAATGATGAAAAAACCTTATGCAACCTTGCAAATGTATTTTTTGGAAAGTGGGGGTTAATTGGAAGAGATGGTTTTCTGCATGTATTTATATATTGGTTTATAGTATGTTAATATAATGTTAACTGCTACAAATTTTAAAATAAAACACATATATAGTGTGTGGTTATGCAGCCGCATAAGAAAGAGTGGCCTAGTCAAAAAAAAGTGCATAACATTCCCACACTAGGGCTATTTGACTCTCTTTGTCAACCATCATTTGTCAGGGTACTGTCACGTACCTGACTGGGGAGCCTGAGATTACGAGGGTGGTCCCTTGCATAATTCTCATCCAAGTACCCCTGGTAGTAGAGACAGGGATTAACAGGGCAGTGAAAGGGCGAAGATGTCAGGTAGCTGTTGTAGTGAGCTGAAGCTTGGAAACACAGTAGTCCTTCCAGTGGTAGTATGAAATCTGGTCACAAGCTTTGTTCACCAGTAGCCAGGCAGACAAATTCAAGGTTAGAAATAGGCAGAAGTCAGTAACATGCTGGCAGTGAGGTACCAAGTCAGGAGGTGGAGACGTAGTCAGAAATCCAAGCCAAGGTCGGTAACACAATCAAGCAGCAGACATAATAGGCAGGGGTGATCCAAGAGAGGTGTCAGACATAGCCGGGTAAGAAACAAAGTTAGCATACATGTATGCGCCAATGCTCATGTGCATTCTAGTCCTTTCACATCCAGTTAAGCTTCTATGCTCACAAACCTGCACATGCACATAAGAATGAGCACCTGCTGCACAGGAATAAATTTGCTGTACGTATCCCTGACAGGTACACAAAGTACCAAAAAAAGTTGCAAACGTGAAGAGTTAAAGAAAACATCAACACATTTAGCATCACAAAACAAAGACCAGCATGACATACAAAAATTGAGGGAACAGACCTCAGCTCTGGAGGGTCGAGTCCGTACAGTAGAGGATGACATGGAGCCATTGCTGAGGGAGGTGAAGTAAAATGTGATGATGACCGTTAACCATGCCGCTCACCTAGATGATTTGGAGAACAAGATGAGGCGCAATAATGTGCAGGCAATCGGTATACCAGACAGAGCAGAGGGGGAAAAATCCTGTTGCTTTTATTGAATCTTGGTTGCTCACAGTATTTGGGAAGGAATCCTTTACCCCCATGTTTTCCGTGGAGAGGGTGCACAGAGTGCCCATGCACCACCTACCTCGAGGACACCGGCCTCGCACCTTCTTGTTCAAAATGTTAAATTACAAGGAAAGAGATGTGATACTGGCCAGTGGTGGAACTATCACTATAGGCACCCACGCGGGTGCTAGGGGGCCCCGCAGCCGAGTAGGGCCCCGTGAGTTGGCGTGCAAGTGAGCGGGCGTCGGGTAAGCCACCGACCTGCCCATCCGTTCAGCGCTCATACAGTCACACTGACTGTGCGAGCGGACACAGCTGGGCGGCTTGGCGGGCGGGTGAGGGAACGTACGGGACGCTGCCAGCTGGGAGGTTCAGTGGGTGGACTGGCCAATCAGCGGGTGGCGGAGCAGAGAGATGACATCTCTGACTGCCCTGAGCCCACCCTGCATCCCGGCAGTTCCGCCCTCACTCACTGTGCAGGCAGCAGAGAGATCACATCATCTCTCTGCTGCATGACTCAGACTGGGAAACAGGAAGTGTCAATCCCCATTCCCCACCTTAGCAGGAAAGTGACAATCTGCAACTTGTGGCAAGTGAAGTGACAATCTGCAACTTGTGGCAAGTGGACAATCTGCAACTTGTGGCAGGTGACGTGGCAAGTGGGCAATTTGCAACGTGTAGCAGGTGACATGGCAAGTGACAATCCGCAACTTGTGGCAAGTGGACAATCCGCAATGTGTGGCAGGTGACGTGGCAAGTGGTCAATCCGCAATGTGTGGCAGGTGACGTGGCAAGTGGACAATCCGCAATGTGTAGCAGGTGACGTGGCAAGTGGACAATCCGCAATGTGTGGCAGGTGATGTGGCAAGTGACAGTCCACAACTTGTGGCAAGTGATGTGGCAAGTGAACAATCCGCAATGTGTGGCAGGTGAAGTGGCAAGTGGGCAATTTGCAACATGTGGCAGGTGACGTGGCAAGTGACAATTCCCAACTTGTGGCAAGTGATAATCCACAACTTATGGCAGGTGACGTGGCAAGTGGACAATTTGCAACGTGTGGCAGGTGATGTGGCAAGTGGGCAATTTTCAACGTGTGGCAGGTGATGTGGCATGTGACAATTCACAAGTTGTGGCAGGTGACAATCCACAACATGTGGCAGGTGACGTGGCAAGTGGACAATTTGCAATGTGTGGCAGCTGATGTGGTAAGTGGACAACCCGCAATGTGTGGCAGGTGACGTGTCAAGTGGACAATCCGCAACTTGTAGCAAGTGACAATCCGCAACTGAAGGCTTCCACTGATTATGCATTATGGTGAGTTGAACTATTTCATTTTATATAACAATGTAATAAAAGAAATAATGTGTTTCAATCATCCTGACACCATACCAACCATGGTGCCGTGATGAGTGAAGCGCCAACATTCATTGTTCTTTTTTTTTTGTTGGGGGGCCCATACAACATTTTACTATGGGGCCCTGTGATTTCTAGTTATGACCCGATACTGGCCAAGGCACGAGGAATGAACGGAGCGTTGGCTATGGATAATACTAAAATGTCCTTATTTCCAGATTACTCGGCATAAGTACAGAAGCATAGGGCTGGACTGAGAGATACGAGGACTTCATGCACGCCCCCCCCCCCAGGCCTGTAATACTTTGAGAAGTGTGTTGCGTTTTTCTTGCTTCATATGAATAGGAGGAGGTCACCCCCTCAATTCCTGATGTTCAGGTGGATTACAGATGGAAATCTTTCAGTGTAATCTTCCTTTGTTATATTCGGCTGTTAGCGAAGTTCGTTGAAACATCTTTGAACTTCCACTGTTTCCCGCACGAAAGTCCCTCACAGACAGTTGGATTCGCAAGTTTCGTTGGGGTGGTCCAGGTGGGACCACAAAGAGTTTTCCAAAACAGTTCTTATTACTTGATATTTATCTTTATATCTATCTATCTTTCCTATTTTTTCTGTTTTTATACCAACCTTTACACGGATGTCCTCCAGGTCTCTGTTTGACTTTCGGGCTGCTTGCACCTCTATCTTCCTTACTATGTCTAATCTTCATTCTGGGGTCTGGCGTGAGAGGTCGCATGGGTGTAACAACGCGGATGCCTTTATCATTGCCTGGCTATAAAGAACTCTCATACGCTACAGGCCTACCTGGTAGCTACCCATTGCTTGTTTTTTTCGCTTTGATGGCTAACACAATACGGATCTTGTCCTGGAATGTTTGAGGACTTGGCAACCCTGTGAAATATTTGGCTGTCTTCCGGAATGTTAAAAGCCTAAAGGTGGACATTGTGTGTCTGCAAGAAACTCACTTGTCTCCTGGTACACCTCATAATCTATCACCAGGGATATTTCGTTTTCAGTACCATGCAACATACTCAATGTACTCTAGAGGTGTGAGTATATTGGTGAGAAAGGGAGTTCAATTTACATGCAATCGAGTGCTTATTGATACCAATGGTCATTATGTGTTTAGTCAATTTAAACTGTACGGGGTGTCTTGTATAATTGCAAGAGTGTACATCCCTCCTCTGTTCTCAGCCAAGGTCCTCAAAACATTGGCAAGCTTTATGGCCCAGTATTCTGATACCCCATTGTTAACGGTAGGAGACTATAATTATTTTCTTGACGCCTACAGGGATAATTTGTCCCCTGTATCTCAAAACCCCTCCCTTCTTGGAAGACCCACTCCCTTTGCTCACCTGGTGGGGGAGCTCGGCCTGATGGACGTGTGGAGGTTGAGACACCCAAGCACAAAAATGTTCTCATGCCATTCGGCTACTTATGATAGTCTATCCAGGATAGATCTAGGTCTGGGAAATCAATCTATCCTCTCTTTTATAGCCACTTCCCGCTATGACCAAAGACATATTTCAGATCATTCCCCTTTCTGGGTGGAACTAGTATTCCCTGCAGTCCAGAGACATTATAGTTGGAAACTGAATCCATTTTGGTTGACATTGTTTCCCAATCCAGACCCCATCCCTGAATTGTCAACATCCTTCTTCCGCTCTAATATGGATTTGACAGATATTGGGGTGGTATGGGATACAGCTAAAGGCCTATATGAGAAATCAATTTATATTCCTTATTAAAAATATTAAAACTTTCACAAAAACATGGGAAACTCTTATTTTGAAAGAAGCAGGGAGAGTGGAAGAGGCTTAAATTATCGATCCTTCGGATGACACCAAGAGGGCTTGGCTAGCAGCACAGTCGTTGTCACGACAGGTTGAGCTTCAGTTAGCAGAAAATAAACGTTTCTTCCTACAACAAAAGCATTATGAGGAGGGAGAGAATACAGGCCATATGCTAGCGATGTTGACAACCAAGGTTCAGCATATATTGATAAATTATATGATCAGCAGGGCCAACTTAAGACCACAACACTAGAGATTCTGCAGGCGTTTTATTTGCAGTGATGTATATTCTAAAGTGTACCCTTCAGGGAGTGACATAGCTTCATTTTTGGACGAATGCTCCCTGCCATGCCTTTCAGATCAGGATGAAAAAATGTTAAATGATCCAATTATGGAGGACAAACTCCTTCTGGCATTAAAGCAGGCCCCTAATAGGAAATTCCCTGGAACAGATGGTCTTCCTGCTGAGGTATATAGACGTTATGTGACACAACTGATACCCATATTACTCAAAGTGTATAATGGGGCTCTAGAGACAGGAAGATTGCCTCCATCAATGAATGAGGCTATTGTCATAATTTTATTAAAACCGGGGAAAGATGCTCTGATGGCAGATTCTTATAGACCAATCTCCCTGTTGACATCAGACGTCAAACTTTTGGCCAAGGTGTTGGCAACGAGATTGTCAAAAGTCATACAGAGGTACATAGGGATCAATGCAGATTTATTCCTGCTCGCTTTACAGCTCAGAATCTCAGATGTTTTTGGTTGTTGAACCTACAGATACATACACACAACACAGGAAGCGTCCAGCGATATTTTCGCTGGACGCTGCCAAGACCTTCGACAGTGTGGAATGGCCCTATCTGTGGGAGGTGTTGGAGCATTTTGGAGTGGGTAAAACTTTTATTAAGTGGATACAGGTACTTTATGCTGCCCCTTCTGCTTGCATTAGAGTTAACAGGGAGCTTTCCGAGTCCTTTGCACTACACAGGTGCACTAGGCAGGGGTGCCCTTTGGCACTAGGCAGGGGTGCTCTTTGTCACTCCTGCTGTTTGCCCTGGCATTGGAGCCCTTGGCTGCTCGTATTCATGTGTTGCCCAAGATAGTGGGATTTAAAAGAGGTCAGAGAACTGATGAGCAAACCTGGTAGCAGTGGAACGCATGCACAGCTGACGAAATGTCACTTCCATTACCTAATCTGACAGGTCGCCGATTCTGACAAAACACCAGCAGGAGGGTGTGCTTAGCTGAGAAAACCCCTCCTCCTCTCCTCCCCTCCTGAAGACTCTTGGGATGTATGACATCATTTGTCTAGGCAAGAAACCAGATAATAAGTAACTGAAGACATATAAAAAAAAGTTTAAAACAAGTAAATGATATACTTTCCTATCTATTTACTAATGCTAGCAGCATGAGGATTAAAAATAATCAGTGTTGGTTGGGAGAGTGAAATACCACTGTAAGCACCTATTCATAATGTTGAAATATTGAATAATTTGCAGCACACAATAAAAGAGAAGTATGGGTTGTTGTTTTTTGTAGATTCATACTTACCTAGGTGGATGCAGCCTCAGACCGATGCTGCACCTGTCCCCTGCCGCCTCTGCACTGAGAACCGAACCACCAAACACCGCCGATGGCTCGGTTCTCCCACCTCCCCAAGCGGAGAGATGCTGCCTGTCAATCAGCAGCTCTCCTGCTCTGCTCCTCCGCGCTCACACGGGGATCGGCCGTCTCAGCAACTCACTGAGAGACTGAGACTGCCATCAGTCCAGGCAGCTAGCAGATCCAGACTTCCTAAGTCGGGATGATGCACTGCCTGGACTGATTTCTGTGATGTCAGCAGAGATCGGACTTCAGATCGCTCTCCGCTGAAAACAGGTCACGGGAGTGCAAAACGAATTGCACTCTTGTGACCCATAAGAGAATCCCAGCCAAACAAGCTCAGGCTGGACTTTTCCTTTAAAGTGTCGAGAACAGGAATGATCCATACTCCAATACACTGTAATTATACCAGACTATCAGGTGGAATCAGGTGCTTTTCACAGTCACAGCATAGCTCCCGTTTCTGCACAGCAAAAGGCAAAGCTGCAGTTCAGGAATGTCTGATTAGATAAATAACCACTGAACTCCAATGCTTACCCCCAGATCCTATTTAGTCTAAAACATAGAAAACTATAGTGAAAAGTGACAAACTACAAGCCATACATGGCAAAGTCACATACACAGTATTGACCGCTCCTACTTTATTGGCCATGCACCTGGCCATTGGCGCACTTTACGTTTTATATTTTTTCTTCTCGGATCTTTAAAGGTGTCC
Organism: Aquarana catesbeiana; assembly: GCF_042186555.1. Lineage (NCBI taxonomy): Eukaryota > Metazoa > Chordata > Amphibia > Anura > Ranidae > Aquarana > Aquarana catesbeiana. The sequence goes on from NC_133324.1 coordinate 808,314,985, forward strand.
CTCCTAAATATTTTTAAATGTTAGCTACTATGATCTCACAGCAGTATTAAGCCCAGCAGCTGCTGCCTAAAGAATGCATAGTTAGACAGATGAGAAATGTGAAAACAATGAACTTTTGTATTCTATTTGACTTCAGAAGTCTGTCTGTTTTACTGCAAGCACTTAGGAGCTTAATTCTGTTCTAATCTGACATCCCAGATCCATATGCTTGTTTATCATGCCAAAAGGTTAAAAATGAGAATCTATCAATCAGGGAACCAATGTATACATTGATCATAAAGTCTCATCATGCATAAACACATAGAGCAAAAATTCATAACAAAGCGTCAGACTTCTAAATCAGTTCCATTATCATGTATCATTGTCACAGCACAGCTAATCCATCTTAACAGATAGGCCATCCACAATCAGGAGAAATGTATTGCCACTGCCACAGAACCTTTTGTGCTTAGTGACATAGAAAAATGCCCCTTAGATAATAAACAGAGTCGACAGATTTTAAAAAATTGTTGCAAAGATAATGTGCAAAGTGAGGTCCATGAATTCAGGAATAACCTTTACATTTAGCGAGAGTAATAAACTGCTTACACACCATAGATTCGAGAGGATAGCACTTCTCAAGTGAACATACTCATGCAGTCCATCTTCAACTTGCTAATGGAAAATATGTAATGTATACTGAGAAAATACCCAGAAATGCCTGTCAGCAATACATAAGCCTTTCTGATGACTGTATTTTATATTGAACCCTCTGGTGAATAATTTCCTGTGTATGGAATTATTCAGTATTTTCCATTCCAGTGCTTATTTGATTGTAACATTTTTCTGAGCTATCTCCCAAGTTTTTATTTCATTCTGTCACTTCAGGGTTAATTAGATGTGATTGCCACTGTTTAGGCTCATCACACCGCTGTAAAACCTGATTTTATTTCACATGTTATAGCATTGTAAAATACTCAATAAATGGATTTATTGCTTTAAAACGTGATATGTGTTCCTTATGCCATAACATATATTAGCTGAACACAAACTTGTGCTACTAAAAAAAAGTGAAGTTCTTTTTTTATTGTTCATTGCACATTAATTATTCATAGACTGTTTTAGTTGAGGTTGTCATAAGAGGCAGGAACGTTATTATATCTGAGTATAAACATTTACTAAATTAAATAGCAGTCTCTGATTCTTTGTCTGGGCTACTGGTGGTACAGATGGTATATAATTCCATTAACATTTTGGCCACTCACAACCTCATGTCTCTCCCACTCTCTCTCTCTCTCTCTCTGACAGTAAGCAGGGCTGAAGAAGTTCCTACCCCCTTTAATTAACCCTTTCCTAACCCGCCCCAGACTGACCCTCTGCAGTATGTGTGTAGGTATGTGTGTGTGTGTGTGTGTATATATGTATGTGTGTGCGTGTATGTTTGTATTTACATATATATATATATATATATATATATATATATATATATATATATATATATATATATATATATATATATATATATATATAATGTGTGTATGTATATATGTGTGTACATATGTGTGTATATGCATGTAGGTATATGTAGATAAATAAAAAAAGGAGAGTGGAATCCTTTCTCCTATATCTACTCCTGCTCCTTCTGTTGCTTTTCAGCTATCCTCACCTCAGCTGGCCGTCCCATTTCTCCACAGATCAAGAGTCAGTTACTGCTCATATAAAGACCCTCAACAACTAGGTTATATCGGTAAGTTTTCAGGAAAAAGAGTGCCCTCTCATGCGGATTGGCTTTGATTTGCTTCAGCCCCGCACGCCCACGCTCTCAAAAGGGCAGGGCCAAGGCAAGGTGGACGTTCTTCAGAGGAGCATAGCCCGGATGGCGCTCCCACTCAGGAGAAGAGCTCCAAGGAAGACGTCTTTTCTCCTCTTCCCCAGAGCCAGTGCCCCAGAAAGCGAGTCTTGCAGGGCCTGTGGCGCAGTATCTATGCCCAGGAGGCTGGTGAGTAGACACTGTCTGGAGGAGTATGTAGCTAACAGGTAATGTCAAATGTCTTTATTATTGATAAGAATGGCACAAGATTCTGTTTTGAACTCACCTTAATTACCTGAAGCAACTGTTACACTTGTATTGGAAACTGTTGGAGACTGTTGCCATAGGAGACCGAGTTCTTGTCCGTGCAAATGTGGCATCTTGCTGGATGCTTTTCCCTGCATGGCTGTCCTCCTGTAGAAGTCTGGGAGTCTGTCGGATTGGCATTGCACAGACACATTTGGGTGCCCCAAGGAGAGTAGTAATGTAACGCACAGAGCGCTCTAGTGGGTGTGGCCAATTTACCCTTGCTGACATCATCACCCTTCAGTGAGGCCAAACAGCCACCTACAGCGGCAACAGTTTTGTATATGATTATCTCAGTTACTTGGGGAGCCAAAGCCTGGTCTGGGTAATATGTCCAGGTCTCAGGTGGACTGAAATCCTGACACATGATTCAAAACCCAAACTGTCCGGGTGAATCCTGGACAAGTGGCACACCCTAGGTGTCTGGTGCCCATGAATCTACTTTGCAGAGGCTGCCTGCTGGCTAAGTGGGTAGCAATTCTGTCCAGCAGCACTGGGGTTGCTGGTTCAATTCCCCAACATGCTAATGCTTGTGTTGAAGTTAATATATCTTCTCCCTGTGTGGGTTTCTCACCACAATTCAAAGACATGCACTACACCAGTGATGGCGAACCTTGGCACCCCAGATGTTTTGGAACTACATTTCCCATGATGCTCCTGCACTCTGCAGTGTAATGGAGCATCATGGGAAATGTAGTTCCAAAATATCTGGGGTGTCAAGGTTCGCCATCACTGCACTACACCTACTATGCCTTATGACCCACTCTATGTGGAGGGATGTTGACAACTCATGGCTCTGGAGGTTCTCATTGGACTGAAGGGGGCCTGGGTCCTTGCTACATATATTACAGATGCAGCAGTCTGCTACTAAAAATATGGAGGCTGACCAGGAAGTCCCCCCTAGTTGCTTGTATAGCCACTGAAAGAGTACCCTGGAACCTTGGAGGCTAGGACATCTGGTTGAGACCCTGGGCTGCGTATTGCTTTCCAGAAACAAGAGTGGGGAAGAATGAAGGGGGTTCGAGAAAAATGCCCCTATAAACAAGATGTCAAAACTCTATACTCTGAACAAGCTAATGGTCAACCTGCTCCTACATACTGTAGCATCTGCAGATGCCGGCAGACCAGCAATAATCAGCCCATGTACTGGGTGAGTCTAACGGGAATGGTTTAATAATTATCAACCAGCTGCTGCACCTGAAGGACTCTGAGGTGAGTGGCAGGGTCTGCATCCCTTTAGACATGATTTCCTATTGGAAGTATCTTGCCAAAAATGACATTTTTATAGCAGTGGATGCCAAGGGTCTGGCTTGTTTCTTGGTGCAGACTTCTGGGGGGATCAGTGAGCCAGTCACACAAGTGCATGCCCAGCCCCTTAAGGTAAGACCTAGAAGGCATGCTTCACGGGTGTCTGGAAGGCATGTTGTACAGAGTCTTGGATGAAGGTATCAGACACCCATGGTCACTTCGGGAGATTCCTCACTGCTCCTCTCTTCCACGAAGCTGCCAAGTCCACCACAACAGCGGGTGGGCTGCTACATTACTTACAGACACCTCAGACTCAAGAGGGTTTGCAAGTTTTCTACCCAATCCTGTTTGGAGTTCGCAGGAGTTGTTGGTTAGTGTCCAGTTGCAGATCGGAAGAGGTTGAACCCTGTGGGGCCCTCTTTGAGCTCTTTAAGACAGAGTCCATTAAACAGTATAACCACATGGCTGGAGGCTGTTGCTGGATTGTCAGGATGCCTATCCTATCCTCACACCTTAGAGGGAAAGCAAAGCCAACTTTCTCCATCTCAATGGTTGGTGTACCCGGGGGTGCTCTGCTAGTTCCTCTGTTTTATTTTCATCAGAAGAAGTGGTGACAGTCAGGAACAGGTTTTCTGAGGACGAATACTTCTGCTTGTGTGATGGCTTCTCAGTGCCTCAGTCATCTGGGCACAACGTCATCATGCATATAGATAATTCCTGGGGTGCATGGGCACCTGCGCAAATTTCATCTAGAAATCTTAGTGCAAGGGAGGAAACAGGATAGAACACAGTTAATAAGTGTTACTCAGTATGAGTAGCGGTCCACGGTGATGGAAAGACCTTGAGGAAGTCTCAGTCTGTTAGGACCTTTTAGACTGGAGAATTGCTACGAATCATGTCTGCAAGACAGCCGGGAAGATGCACTGCGAGGGACATTCGGTCAAGGCAAACAGCTTCCCAGCCAAGGAGGGTAATCTTGAATGTGCTGGGGGTTCAAACAGCCCTTTTAGCACTTTGGCCTTATTACACAGAGGATCTCCTTGCAGTTTAGCAACAGGGCAGCAGTCGCCTATATTCAGCTCCAGGATGAAAATTTGCAGCAATATGCTATTAGGAGAGGTGAAACCCATAACGCCTGGGGTGGAAGATCACCAGCAAAATTTCAGAAGCAGTTTACCTCCCAGCAGATTTGTCTTTTGACAAGTACTAGCTTCCCAGAGCACAACGAGTGGATCTACGTCCCAGGTCTTCTCTGAGCTGGTCCACAGGTGGGGCCTACCACAGACAGACCTCCTCGTTTCCCACAGTAATCACAAACTTTGGTCAGATTTTGTTTCCGTACCCCAAGGCGCAAGGGGCAGATGCTCTGGTCTCACCCTGGGACTGCAAACTAACCTATATATTTTTCCCCAACATTTCCCATAAATGAGATCCCTCTTGAGGCTGTCAAGGGAGAATATAGTTGTCATAGCCAGTCCTCCATATTGACCAGGAGGCCCTCGGTTTTCCCTGGCCATTCATTTCGGGGTACAGAAGACATTTCCCCTCCATAGCATAGGCAGACTGGGGCTGCAAGCAGGGGCACTGAAGGGGGAGGATGAGCAACTCTGGTTGCTCCAGTTTCACTCCAGAGTGATCTCTACTTTGTTGCGTGCAAGAAGACATTCTACTTACAACATCTAGACCTAATTCTGGAATAAGTTCGCTTTTTCTTGGTAGGGCGAGACATTGATCCTATTGTCCTTCCAGTCTCAGCTGTTCTATACTTCCCCCAGGCCTTAGCCCACACTCGCGATCTATGTGAGGATAGGCTACCTTGGCAGTAACACATTTAAATGGGCCACTAATCCTTCAGTTTGCACAACTTTTGAGGGTAGTCGTGAGGAGTCGGTCACCAAGAAAGAAAGATCTATTGGAGTTGCTGGATCTCATATCAGTTTGTTCCGACAGAGCAATGTTCGGTTCAGGCCATCAATTACAAGAACTTTAAGCAGAAGGTTATCAGAGATTCAAGCTCTTGGAGCTTCAAAGTAAAAAATATATATATATATATATATATATATATATATATATATATATATATATATATATATATATATATATTACTTTCTTTCCAGAAAGTGTAGAGTTGGGTCTTGTAGATCATCCTGCATCAAACATAACAGCAGCCTGCTATTTAACAGACAGCTGGACATAGCCTAACTTTCCACAACATCACACAGGAAAGTCACACATACTGTTCATTTTCAGAACTTTTAAGTAGTATCTCTCCACAATTGTCCCTTTTAGGTAATCTAAATAAACCTTTTGTCATTCTAGCTGGGAATCCTCAAGGAAAAGAGGTTATCGCCTAGATCCTAGCAGGCTTGGTTGTGCATATAGGACTAGGGGTCACGAGCCTCCTTCAGTGGTGGCGGAGCACTCTACCAGAGCGGTTGAAGCCTCATGGGCAGCACATTCAAGAGAATGTATGGTGCCCATCTGTACAGGGGTATTGTGGTCGTTCCTACATTCCTACTCAAACTTGACGGTCTAGACCCGGGGGACTTTATAGGAAGGACTATTCAGTCCTCTGTCTCATCCTAATTAGAAGATTGGTTTGACAAGTAGATCCCACCCTGTCAGCTAGTTATTTATCACTAGTATGCTGCCATGTTGGCGTCAGGAAAACGGAAAATTGTATCAAATACTTACCGTAATTTTCCTTTCCTGACACCAAACCATGGCAGCATACGGTCCCACCCTTATACGTTTTTGGTATGTAGCTAATTACAGAGAATGGGGTGGGGCCTAACTAGGCCTTTCATTTATGCTATTCACTGGTCCTGAGGGAGTGGTCAAGAGGCGGAGCTCTATCACTAGTATGCTGCCATGGTTTGGCGTCAGGAAAGGAAAATTACGGTAAGTATTTGATACAATTTTCGGTTTTAAGGGGGAATGACAGGGGGTGTGTCCTATGCCTACATACCTTTTGCTTATTCCCTCATTCCCATCTCAAAATGTTGGGAGGTATGCTCCCTCTCTCCAATTCCTGCTCTCTCTCTCTCTATCCTCCATTCCTTCTCTCTCTCTCTCTCTCTCTCTCTCTCTCTCTCTCCCCCCGCTCTCCAATTCTTGCTCTCGCTCTCTCCTATTCCTAGTCGCTCTCTCTCTCTCTCTCTCTCCCATTCCTTCTCTCTCTCCCTCTCTCTCTCCCATTCCTGCTCTCTCTCTCTCCCCCCTCTCCCATTCCTGTTCTCTCTCTCCCATTCCTAGTCGCTCTCCCTCCCATCCCCTCCTTCTCTCCCCCCCCCATTCCTGCTCTCTCTCTCCCATTCCTTCTCTCTTTCTATCTCTCTCCCCCCTAGGCTCTCTCTGCCTCCCTATTTATCCTTCTTTTCTGCACTATCTCTCTCTTTCTCTTCTGCTCTCTCGCTCTCTCCTTTTCTGTTCTCTCTCCTTTCTCCTTCTTTTCTGATCTCTCTCTCTCTCTCTCTCTCTCTCTCTCTCTCTCTCTCTCTCTCTCTCTCTCTCTCTCTCTCTCTCTCTCTCTCTGTCTCTCTCTCTGCCCTGATTTCTCCTTCTTTTCTGATTTCTCTCTCTCTCTCTTGTCCCCTATTTCTCCTTCTTTTCTGCTCCCCCCCCCCCCCCCCTCTCGCTTTCTTTCTCTCTCTCTCTCACATATTGGGCAGATATTTTCACCATTGGCTCCTCTTCTCCCAGTAGAATTTGGAGTTGCCTCTTCTCTTCTCTAGAATTGAAGTCCGGGATGAGAGCGAAGAGTCTTTGGAAGTGAATGTTCCTCACTGATGAGTACTTGGAATAATTCTCCTGTGTATGGAATTATTCAGTATTTTCCATTCCAGTGCTTATTTGATTGTAACATTTTTCTGAGCTATCTCCCAAGTTTTTATTTCATTCTGTCACTTCAGGGTTAATTAGATGTGATTGCCACTGTTTAGGCTCATCACACCGCTGTAAAAGCTGATTTTATTTCACATGTTATAGCATTGTAAAATACTCAATAAATGGATTCTGTGCTTTGAAACGTGATATGTGTTCCTTATGCTATAACATATATTAGCTGAACACAAACTTGTGCTGCTAAAAAAAAGTGAATTTCCTTTTTTATTGTTCATTGCACATTAATTATTCATAGACTGATTTTAGTTGAGGCTGTAATAAGAGGCAGGAACATTATTAAATCTGAGTATAAACATTTAGAAAATTAAATAGCAGTCTCTGATTCTTTTGTCTGGGCTACTGGTGGTACAGACGGTATATCTTTCCATGAACGTTTTGGTCACACACAACTTCATGTCTCTCCCGCTCTCTCTCTCCCATTCCTTCTCTCTCTCTCCCCCTCTCTCTCCCCCATTCCTTCTCTCTCTCTCCCCCTCTCTCTCCCCCATTCCTTCTCTCTCTCTCCCCCTCTCTCTCTCCCATTCCTTCTCTCTCTCTCCCCCTCTCTCTCCTCCATTCCTTCTCTCTCTCTCCCTCCCTCTCTCCCATTCCTGCTCTCTCTCCCTCCCCCCTCTCTCGTCCATTCCCCCCTCTCTCTCTCCCTCTCCCCCCTCTCTTGCACATTCCCTCCCCCGCCCTCTCTCCCCCCCCCCCCCCATTTTTCCTTCTTTTCTGTGCTCTCTCTCTCTCCCGATTTGTCCTTGTTTTCTGCTCTCTCTCGCTCTCTCCCTCCCTATTTCTCCTTCTTTTCTGTGCTCTCTCTCTCTGTCCCCCTTCCCTATTTCACATTCTTTCTGCGCTCTCTCTCTCTCTCTATATATATATATTTTCTGCTCTCTCTCTCTCCCTATTTCTCCTTCTTTTCTGTGCTCTCTCTCCCCCTCCCTATTTCTCTCTCTCTCTCTCTCTCTCTCTCTCTCTCTCTCTTTTTCTCTCTATATATATATATATAGATATATATATATATATCTAGATAGATAGATAGATAGATAGATAGATAGATAGATAGATAGATAGATAGATAGATAGATAGATAGATAGATATCCCCATTTATCCTTCTTTTCTGCTCTCTCTGTCTCCTTATTTCTCCTCTTTTGCTCTCTATCCCCCCCCCCGTATCCTTCTTTTCTGCTTTCTCTCTCTCTATCTCCCTATTTCTCCTCCTTTTCTGCTCTCTCTCTCTCTCCCTCTATCCATCTTTACTGCTCTCTCTCTCTCTCTCCCCCCTATTTTTCCTTCTTTTCTGCTCTCTTTCTTTCTCTTTATGTCTCTCTTTCTCCCTATTTCTCCTTTTCTGCTCTCTTTCCCCCTCTCTATCACGCTATTTCTCCTTCCTCTCTTCATTCCCCCTCTCTCTCTCCCTCCCTATTTCTCCTTCTTTCCTTCGCTCTCTCTCTCTCCCTATTTCTCCTTATTTTCTGCTCTCTCTGTCTCCTTATTTCTCCTTCTTTTCTGCCCCCCCTTTCTCTCACCGTATCACTGTATCCTTCTTTTCTGCCCTCTCTCAGTGTCTATCTCCCAATGTTTCCTTATTTTCCTCTCTCTTTCTCTCTATCTCTCCCTATTTTTCCTTCTTTTCTGCTCTCGCTCTCTCTCTCTCTCCCTCTCCCTATTTCCCTTTCTCCTTCTTTTCTTCTCTCTCTCTCTCTCTCTCTCTCTCTCTCTCTCTCTCTTTCTTTCTCTCTTTCTCTCTCTCTCCCCCCTATTTCTCCTTCTTTTCTTCTCTCCCTCTCTCTCTCTCCCTCCCTATTTCTCCTTCTTTCCTTCTCTCTCACTCACTCTCCCTCTCTCTCTTCCTATTTCTCCTTATTTTCTGCTCTCTCTGTCTCCTTATTTCTCCTCTCTCCTTTTCTCCCCCCCCTCTCGCTCTCTCTCTCTCTCGCTCCCTCTCTCTCTCTGTATATATATATATATATATATATATATATATATATATATATATATATATATATATATATATATAGCCCCATTTATCCTTCTTTTCTGCTCTCTCTGTCTCCTTATTTCTCCTTTTTTGCTCTCTATCTCTCCCCCCCCCCATGTATCCCTATTTCTCCTTCTTTTCTGCTCCCCCCCTCTCTCTCTCCCCCTATTTTTCCTTATTTACTGCTCTCTTTCTCTCTCTCTCTCTCTCTCTGTCTCTCTTTCTCCCTATTTCTCCTTCTTTTCTGCGCTCATTTCTCTCCCCCTCCCTATTTCTTCTTCTTTTTTGCTCTCTCTCTCTCTCTCTCCCTATTTCTCCTTCTTTTCCTCTCTCCCTCTCTCTCGCTCTCTCTCCCCCTATTTCTCATTTTCTGCTCTCTCTCTCTCCCTATTTCACCTTTTCTTCACAAAACATATCCAAAGTTCAGTAACCGGAACGGATAGTCAGCCAAGCCTGAAAGTCAGGGATCAGTGTAGGGGAACAGCAAGCAGGATCTGGAGCCAGAAGGGATCTCAGCCAAGCAGGTCTTTAAACAGGAACGCAGGAATGCAGTCTCTGTGATGTTGACCAAGGCGAAGGTAGAGATCCTCTGGGCTGGACGGCTTAAGTAGGCAGGTCTGACGAGCAGGATATCATCAACAGGTGAGTAGCTGTGGAGAGATTGGGGCTGCCAATTAGCCGACAGCTGAGTGGCCAGCTCAGTGAAGGAAGGGCTGAGCCCAGCCCTGACAGTACCCCCTCCTCAATGACCGCTCGCCCTCAGAGAACCACCAGGCTTGAGGGGAAACACATCTATGGTGATCACAGAGGAGGACAGGGGCATGTACGTCCAAGGATGAGACCCAAGAGCGTTCCTCCGGACCGTACCCCTTCCAATGCACCAGGTAATGTATGCACCCATGGAACCTACGGGGGTCAACAATGGACTTTACTTCATACTCCTCATGGTTCTCAACCTGTACAGGGTGAGGTCATGGCACCGAGGTGGTAAAGCAGTTGCAGACCCAAGGTTTTATTAAGGAGACATGAAATATGCAGATTAGGACTCCAAAACCGACAACCCCTGTCCGAGACATCAGCACGTAGACTAGGCCACCAGAATTGTTGGGAAATGGCCCAAAAGAGTTATTCTTCCTAGGGTGACCAGCAGCCTAGGGAGCATGGTAAGTCTGGACAATACGGAGACTCTCTGGGACAAAGCAGCAGTCACAAGGTTTCTCAGGAGGAGCATGGACCTGAGCAGCAAGAATTTTGTCACCCAAAGGAGAGGTGAGACTGGTACGAACCATAGCCAGAATACGATAATGAGGAATCTTAGGAACCTGAACCAACTCCATCTTGGAATTGGAGGAAAATTGTTGTGACAGAGCATCAGCCTTTACATTCTTAGTACCGGGTAAGAATGAGACAATGTAATTGAAACTTGACAAGAAAAGAGCCCATCGCGCCCTTCTTGGAGAGAGGTGTTTAGCCTCAGACAAGAATGTGAGATTCTTATGGTCAGTAAGAATGAGAACTGGCACAGTGGTACCTTTGAGGAGATGTCTCCATTCTTTCAGGGCTAAAATGATCGCTAACAGCTCTCTGTCACCAATCTCGTAATTGCACTCCGCAGGTGACAATTTCTTGGAAAAGTAGCCACAAGCATGCATAGCGCTCTCAGAGGTAGGACATTGAGACAGAAGGGTACCAACACCAGTCTCAGAAGCATCAACCTCAAGTATAAAAGGTAACATAGGATCAGGATGTGTCAACACAGGAGCAGAAACAAAGGCAGCCTTGAGACTCTCAAAGGCCTTAACGGACTCCGGAGACCAACTCTGTGGGTTACCATCCTTTCTGGTCATATCAGTCAGGGGCTTGACCAGAGACAAGAAGTTACGAATAATACTGTAGTTGGCAAAGCCAAGAAAACGCTGCAAAGGACGTAAACTCACGGGTCAGGGCCACTGTAGGACTGCTAAAAGTTTCTCTGGGTCCATCGAAAAATCAGCAGTGCAAATGACATAGCCGAGGCATTTAACCTGTTCACGATGGAATTCGCACTTCTCCAATTTACAATATCTTGCCAGACCAAATCTCGGAGCACACAGTTAATAAATTCCTGGAAAACTGCCAGGGCATTACAAAGGCCAAAAGGCATTACGAGGTACTCATAATGGCCTGTTCTGGTATTAAACGCCATTTTCCACTCGTCGCCCTCTATAATTCTCATGAGATTGTATGCCCCTCTCAAATCAAGCTTCGTGAAAACCGTTGCTCCCTTGAGGTGGTCAAATAACTGCGTAATCGCATAGGCATTCTTAATCGTGAAACGATTGAGACCCCTATAATCTATACAAGGTCTCAGTTCACCACTCTCCTTCTTCACAAAAAAGAAACCAGCACCAGCAGGAGACGAGGATTTGTGGATGAAACCTTAAGAAAGTGCGCCTGCAACATACTCCTCTGTGGCCTTATCCTCCAAGACCGACAAAGGGTAAACCCGACCATGAGGGGGTATGGCACCAGGTTGAAGGTCAATTGCGCAATCATACGACCATTGTGGAGGCAAACTACTGGCTTGTCCTTTGTCAAAGACATCGCTAAAATCACGGTACTCCTCCGGCAGGGAGGAGAGTGAAGAGGAGCACAGGACCTTGGCTACATTCTGGAAACATGTGTTACTGCATTGTGGCGACCAGGAGAGAACCTCAGCACGGAGCCAATCAAAAGAGGGGTTGTGCCTCTGTAACCAAGAATAACCAATAACAAGCAGAAACTTAGATGAGGAAATAACTTGGAATTGGATTATCTCATGGTGAATAGCCCCTACGGCCATGGACAATGGAACCATCTCATAAGTCACATGGGCAGGCTGTAGAGGTCTCTTGTCAAGATCCTCAATGGCAAGTGGAGTGTCACACAGCTGCAGCGGAATCGAGTGCTTCGATACAAAGGCAGCATCAATGAACAGACCTGGAGCCCCAGATTCGATTATAGCCTGTATCTCAATGGACGACTCAGCCCAAGAAAGGGTGACTGAAACCAGGGGCTTATCCCTCTGGATAACTGGGGACGAAACACCACCTAAGGTCTGTCTATGACATAACCTTAAGGTTCGGGTGTTCCCTGGACGGGTAGGACAAGACTTCAAAAAGTGACCTGCTTGGCCACAATAAAGGCACAATCTCTCCCTCCTCCTAAAGGTTCTCTCATCCGCAGAGAGATGCGTGAAATCCAAGTGCATGGGTTCACCTTCACTGACCGCCTCAGTACCAGGAGGCATGGGAGGTGAGGGAGATATGGGTGGGACTGCAAAGCTCGGAGACAAACCTACAGGAGGCTTCCACAAGCGCTCCTTATAAGAGAGACTTTCTCTGAGTCTGGAGTCAATAAGGATGGCTAACGTGATCAACTTCTCCAGCTCAGTGGGTATATCTCGGGCTGCTATCTCATTCTTGATGGGATTCATGAGCAAAAGCAGCCACAAGGGCCTCATTGTTCCAAGCAACCTCTGCTGCCAGAGTATGGAATTCAATGGCGTAATCGGCAACAGTTCTCGCACTCTGTTTCATGGACATGAAGCACTTGGCAGGAGAAGTGGAGCATGTGGGAATGTCAAATACCCTTTTAAAGGAGACCACAAACTCAGGGTAACTCAAGACAACAGGTTTTTGCATCTCCCATAGAGGGTTTGCCCAGGCCAAGGCTCTCTCAGAAAGCAAAGCTATCACGAAACCTACTTTGCTTCTGTCCTTGGGAAACGCCTGGGGCAGCATCTTAAAGTATATCTTAACCTGGTTGAGAAACCCTCTGCATTGGACTGGATCGCCCCCAAATCGCTGGGGAAGCGGAGCGGAACCAGACATACCTCTTACAGAGGTAATACTCGAGGCGGGTGCCTGCACAGAGACTGGAGCAGCAGCAGGGATGGCCTGCAACACAGGTTGTACTGGAGCAGCCACGGTGAAAGATTCCAGGTGAGCTGTGCGACTTAGGAGTGTTTGTAACGCCATGGCAAACTGATCCATGCGGCGATCCTACTCATCCAATCTGGAAGAAATATTACCAACAAGTGGATTGACTGTATCTTCTGAATTCATGGCCTTCACCTACTATCAGAAACCATGAAATCAGACCAAGACAGAAGTACAGTTCAATCACACTTGTTTAATAATACAAGTAAATAGAACAAACGTAGTCAAACCATAGCCAAAATTCAGTAACCGGAAAGGATAGTCAGCCAAGCCAGAAAGTCAGGGATCAGTGTAGTGGAACAGCATGCATGATCTGGAGCCAGAAGGGATGTCACCCAAGCATCCCCACAGCTGAGCGGCCAGCTCAGAGAAGGAAGGTCTGAGCCCAGCAATACAATATCCTCTCTCTCTCTCTCTCTCTCTCTCTCTCTCTCTCTCTCTCTCTCTATCTGTCTCTATTTTTCTTCTTCTCTGCTTACCCTCTCTCTTTCTCCCCATTTATCTTTCTTTTCCACTCTCTCTCTGTCCCCTTATTTCTCCTTTTTTTCTGCTCTCTCACTCTCTCCCCCCTCCCATGTATCCTTCTCCCTCTCCCTCTCCCTCTAACTCTCTCTCTCTCTCTCTCTCCCTCCCTCCCTCTCTCTCTCCCTCTCTCTCTCCCTCTCTCTCTCTCCCTCTCCCTCTCTCTCCCTCTCTCTCTCTCTCTCTCTCTCTCTCTCTCTCTCTCTCTCTCCCTCTCTCTCTCTCCCTCTCTCTCTCTCCCTCTCCCTCTCCTTCTCCTTCTCCCTCTCCTTCTCCCTCTCCTTCTCTCTCTCCTTCTCTCTCTCCTTCTCTCTCTCTCTCTCTCTCTCTCTCTCTCTCTCTCCCCCTTCTCTCTCTCTTCATTCTCAACATCCAGACAAGCGAAGGACACTCTCCAGGAGGTGATTGTATCATTATCAAAGTCTACAATCAAAAGAAGACTTCACATGAGTAAATACAGAGGGTTCACCGCAAGGCACAAACCATTATTATAAACCATTTATAAGCCTGAAGAATAGAAAAGCCAGATTGGACTTTGCCAGTAAACATCTAAAAAAGCCAGACCAGTTCTCGAAAAGCATTATTTGGATGGATGAAAATAAGATTAATCTGTATCAGAATGATGGGAAGAAAAAAGTATGGAGAAAGCTTGGATCAGCTCATGATCCAAAGCACACAACTTCATCTGTAAAACATGGTGGAGGCAGTGTGATGGCATGGGTATGCATGTCTTCCAGTGGCACTGGGTCATTGGTGTTTATTGATGATGTGACAGAAGACAGAAACAGCCAGATGAATTCTGTAATGTTCAGAGATATACTGTCAACCAAGATTCAGCCAAATGCAGCATGGATGGCACTTCAATGTATGGACATTAATCGAAAACACACTGCAAAAGCAACCCAGGAGCTTTTGAAGGTAAAAAAGTGGAGCATTCTGCAATAATCAAGTCAATCACCTGATCTCAACCCAATTGAGCATGTATTTCACTTGCTGAAGGCAAAACTAAAGGCAGAAAGGCCCACAAACAAAGAACAGCTGAAGACTGCTGCAGTTAGAGCCTAGCAAAGCACCAGAAAGAAGCCCAGTCTTTGGTAATGTCCATGGCTTCCAGACTTCAGGCAGTCATTACCAGTAAAGGATTCTCAAGAAAATATTAAAAATGAACATTTTATTTATGATTATATTCATTTGTCCAATTACATTTGAGCCCCTGAAAATGGGTGGACTGTGCATAAAAATGGTTGCAGTTCCTAAAATTTGTACTTGATAGTTATGTTCAACCCCTTGAATTAAAGCTGAAAGTCTGCACTTCAAATTAATTTGGATTGGTTCATTTAATTTTATTCTGGTGGCATACAGAGCCAAAAGTATGAAAATTTTGCCTGTGTCCAAATATATATGGACCTATACACAGGGCTTTTTTTCTCAATGAATGGGTACAGGAACTCCTGCTTTCTAAGTCATCCTTCGTTTCTGCCCCCTACCCCCCTCTGAGCAATGTCCCTTGGTTCCATCTCCTACTTATCTCCCAGTAACGCACCTTTCAGAGAATACAGAACCAAGTACAGAATGGGTACAGGAACTCCTGCCTTCTAAGTCATCCTTCGTTTCTGCCCCCTACCCCCCTCTCAGCAATGTCCCTTGGTTCCACCTCCTACTTATCTCCCAGTACCGCACCTTTCAGAGAATACAGAACCAAGTATCATTTTGTACTACTAAGTGATTCACACAATTTGTTAATGATAACAAGAAAGACAGTGAAATAGACCCCCTGCTGTGAGCAAAAATAGACCCCACCCCAGCAACAGTAGACCCCCCAGAAACAATAGACTTCCCTCAGCTACAATAGACCCCCCACAAAACAATTGATTACCCCCAAGCAACAATGCCCCCTCAACAAAATACCACCCCAGCAAAAATAGACCCCCAGCGCAACAACAGATCTCCCAGCAGCCAGTAACAATATAAATCTCCCTCAACAGTAGATCCTTTCCAGCAACAATTGACCCCCCCCCCCCATCAGGAACACAGGACAGAGCGGGACTGTAGAGTCTCTGTTGTCTAAACAATGTAATTAAATAGTTCGCCAATCAGAGTGCTTCTGACTTGATTGACAGAGTGCTGCTGGTTACTTGACATGGTGCTTTGTTTTGGATGGACTGATGAACTATTGTCAGTATTTCATTGCAATGGGAAGGATCTCTCTCATGGGACTGCAGACAGCACACCTTCCCAAACTATTGTAACCCAAAAATTAATATACATAAATATATTACATCAATATTCTGACACAATATTTGTTTTGGCAGTAGAGGTGGCCACTTTATTAGTTTTATTACCAAACTAGCTGAAGCATAACAATACTGTACCATTAATTAATGAGTGTCTCACTTCAAACAACAAAAGAAACATGCTCAGTTATCAGAACTCAAGCATAAATCAGGACCAAATATACATAAATATGTAATTAGTCCTCCACCAGCCAGGCATGACCTCGCTTTAATTTTTTTTAAAGGCTTCTGATCAAGGAAAGACAACTACTTCAAACACAGTACTATTTCCAAAAATCCTACAGTTGTCTAGTATTTTCTTAAATCTTAAAATTGCGTAAAGTCTGCTTTGTCATAAATAATACATTTAATGTTCTTATTCTCCTTACATCATTTCCTCTCAAATGTATTACTAGTATATCAGAGGCCATCCAAGTTTAAAACAACTCAAGAAATTGAAGTATAAATGTTCTAATGTGAGCTTTTAATGTCTTTCCAGTGTACATGAAACATACTAGGAATAAAACATAGGTGTAGACACATTGAAATGCTCCTAAGTGCACCAATAAAACAAATGAATGCCCTACTATCTATAGATTTGAAATGTTGTATAAACCAAATATAAAGATTTTAACAAATGTACATTTAGAAATAGAGAATCTCATCTGCCCAGTTGTTTAAATATAGATTCATCTAAACCCAATCGTGCAGCCACAGTAGCCACTCCTCTTCTAAAGGAGTGCATAGAAAATTTCAAATGACTGATGACTATTACCCTAAGACCTGAAGAATGGAAAAAAACTGGACAAAAGATGATTTTTAGGTAACAGGTTCTCTTTTAAACCCTGCATGTCTCCACTTTGCTCCACTGAATGTATTGCAATGCACTTCGCATTGCAATACATCCCTTCCTGGCTATGCATCATGGGGGATCAATGGACGTGTTTTGTGGGTGCAATCCCTTCCTCTCACCTACTAGCGTTATGAGGAAGGGGTTGCACCCACAAAACGCATACATTGAGATCCCCTGATGGCAGATAGCACATGTTGACACACCGTGTGCATCTTCAAAATTTGGCTTTTAAAATTGTAAAAAATTAGAAGCACAGAATGTGGTCATCTAAAAAGGAAATGAACATGATCGATTTAGTTTTAGGGAAAAAAGGATTAAATTTTCCCCAAAACATCGATCATGTTCTTCATTTTCTGCTGCATGATGTCCAGGAGATTGCGCATTCCATCGATCTCCCCATTCCAGGCCATGATCTGGCCAGTGAGTCTTTGGGCGCTGTCACTTGTAAATGGTTCGGCTGCTTCCCTTTCCACAACCAGCACATCGCCTAAAATTAATGAAAAAACACGTATTTAGAAATATGCAGGCATACATAGATTACCTGAAGCTGAGGTGTCAGACACTCACCTGGTGGGGTGCACATCTCGCCCACTTCCTCCACCTCTCCTTCCTCAAGATCCTCGGGGGGGCTTGGGCTAATTTGCCAATCAGGTTGGCGATGTCGGGGGTCCCTGGTATCCTCTGACTGTTGTCTTTTCTCCCCTATGAAAATGAAACAAAATGTATATTTAGCACACAGATATTTGAGTCCAGAAATAGGAATATGAAACACTGTATTGAAGCGGTGTACAATTGTCTGTTTGGGCAGAGATCCAAGTTGAAGACATGATTAAAATCCCCTTTTAACCAAGCTGGAATACTTACCTTTTCTGGCCAAGTTTCACAGATAGAGACACCCCAAGTATCCACTGGAGTACCTGTGTCTTTTCTCCCCTATGAGAATGAAACAAAAGGTATATTTAGCACACAGATATTTGAGTCCAGAAATAGGAATATGAAACATTGTATTTAAGTGGTGTACAATCGTCTGTTTGGGCAGAGATCCATGTTGAAGACATGATTAAAATCCCCTTTTAACCAAGCTGGAATACTTTCCATTTTTGGCCAAGTTTTACAGATAGAGACACCGCAAGTATCCATTGGAGCACCTGTGTGGGTTACCCTGAAAAATGTATTCTGGTGTCCCATACAGGTGGTCCTGAGTCCAGATGTGTAAACAGCTGCCAAGTGTCCTCTCCTTACATTCCACTGAATGAAGTTTGCTATTCATTCTAGTTTCAAACACATCTAGACAACAATGTCCTAAACTTTTTTAATAAGACAAATTAGCAAGACCAAAATATTGTTGAAACCCTGTATCAACGAAATACACGGTATATATTTTCAAACAAAGTTTCCTACGAACAATGTTTCCTACGAACGATTACTGTGTCCACAAACATGAAAGTAGCCATTTAAAACTGTACAACAGTAAAGAAAAGCACATGGAGCAGCATGCAAGTTAATAATCAGAATAGGAACACACGACAAGTACTTACTTTTGTGAAGCACTTTCTTTATTCTTCTGTTCTGATCCGGCTCCCTCAGTTTAAGGTCGGACCAGCATTTCCTTAATTGGTCTTTGGGATCGGGACGTTTAGGGCTCCGGGCTTTCCTCGTTACTGGAATAATTTCCAAACACCTGCTGTGTCTCCGCCATGTTGCTCCTACTGCGCATCGTAGAGAGAAGGGGCAGGGAATATTCTTGAAAAAGAATGTCAGGGGCGGGCGACGCAGGTGGAGTTTCACGCATGGCACAGTGTATATAAAGCTAACACGCATGTGCCATACGTACATACGTGCGTACGTTCTGTGCGTAGAAAGAAGGGGTGGAGAATATTTGTGAAAAAGAACCTTCAGGGGCGGGCGGCGCAGCCGGAGTTTCACGCATGAGCAGTGAACGGAAGTTGCGGGGGTCCAAAACAAAGGTAATTATTTTTTACTGTTTTAGAACATCAGTGGCCTATACTGCTTAAAGATTGAGGCCTATATTGAGATAAGATTATGAGAGTTTAGGCTAACATTAGTGTTTTTGTCTTGTGTATTGTCTTACAGGAAAAATGAATAATAAGTTTAAGGAGCCTGGATTTATGTGCAAATTTATTGACAAGTACAGGGAGCTGAACTGTGGGAAGTCAAACATAGTTTATATTACAATAAACAAGCAAGGAAGGCAACGCTGGAATTTGTTCAGACTTTGATCCCAGAAGCAACCATGGAGATTTTGGGAAGTAAAATTGGGATCTTGAGGAACATGTATAGGAGGGAGCCTAGGAAGATCCAGGCTTCCCTGAGATCAGAAGCATCAGCAGATGATGTGTATATACCCAGGCTGTGGTACTTCAAAAAACTGTGTTTTCTTGATGACCAGACTGAAGCCAGGGAATCTCTTTCGACCCTTCCCTCCACCCTTCCCTGCAGCCTTCCCTCCACCCTTCCCTTCACCCCAGCAGAGGCTGACGAGGAACAACCTGGGCCTTCCATCCTAGAAGAAGCAGATATGCCCAGCTTGAGCCAGGTATATTATGTTTAGACATATTTAGTGTCCTAATATTAATTATGTTAATTAGATGTTATAATTGATTACCTATTAAGGATTTTTATCCAAAAAATGATGTATACATATCAATTGACAGTGGTGGCCAAAAATGTTTGTCACCAGCTTGAAAAAATCCTGGGGTCAGAATGATACTCTTTTATATGTATTAACATTGAATTTGCAAGCCATGAACTGAAAATTGTGTGATTGATGAAGCAAAAACTAAAACTATGTCCCTTTTTTATACACAGGATGAGCTCAGTTAGGAGGAAGTTCTGGAAAGTGGCAGGCAGGAGGAGGCTGGGCCCAGTGACGGCCAGGAGGTGGGCAGGCCCAGTGTCAGCCAGGAGGTGGCCAGGCCCAGTAGGAGCTTCACCCAATCGCAGGTGCCTCCCCTCCGCTTTCATACAAAAAGGCCCAGGAAGGGGACGGTGACAGAGGAGGCATCACTGTGCCTCATTAGGGAAGCTACGAATGTCCTCATGAGCCCCCCCGATGCTGAAGAGGCCTATGGCTGCTATCTAGCCACCAGGTTGCTAGAATTGGAGAAGGGCCAACGCCTCCTCTGTGAGGGAATTGTTGCTGAGGCCCTTCAGAAGGGCTGAGGGGCCAGCTAACTGAGAGCAGCCACATATATGAGCAAGCCCACCCTACTCCTCTCCTCTTCCTCCTGCCACAAGTCCACCACCAGAGCCACAGCCTCCAAGGAAGGCTGCAAGGAGGGCTGCAGGTAAGGCTGCAGGGCAGCGTGGAGGGAAGACTACAGCGAAGAGAAGAAAGTGATGACCTGGGTTCAGTCTGGTCTGACAGAGGACGCAGGCTGATGTAGTTCCACAGCCTGGGGACATATATGTCATCTGCTGCTGGTCTTGATCTCTGGAATTCCTGGACCAGATTGTGCTCCCTATTATATGGACTCCTCAAGATTCCAATTTTCTTTTCCACAGACTTGATGTGTGCCCTGGGGCCAAAAGGCTTCACAAATTCCTAAAGTTTCTCCAGTGTTGCCTTCATCTTTATTTTGTTAACCAGAATAAATGGATATTTTATTTTCTGAAAATACTTGCCTATGTGTTTTTATTCAAATACATTTCTAAAAGACAATGTCAAATTAACAAGGGACATCAACCTCCTTGAGGTTCAAAAAAAAAAAAAAAATAATGTTATTGTGGTAACTTGACACCAAAAAAAAAAAAATATGGAGATCACTAGAAAATAATTTTTAAATAATCCTAAAAAAAAATCTTAATGAAATCTTAAATAATAAAAGATGACTCTAAAAAAAAATTTGTAAACATTATTATGGAGATCGGGCTTTTAAAAAATACAATATTATTCATGAGATCAGGAAAAATAATCCAGAAATCAGTTTGTAAGAACTCTGTGTGAATATGAGCAGCAAAACAACTTCGTTCTTCTAGCATTATAAAGAGGACAATAATGAGCGGCATTAAACGATCACAGAATTTGCAGCGTGAGGAATGTGCTAGCTCCAATACGAACACTAATTTTACCAGACCGAGTGCTTCCGTCTCGTACTTGCTTCAGAGCATGCGTCGTTTTTGGTCCATCGGAAAAAAGCATACAGACGAGCGGATTTCTCGATAAGGACTGGTTCTGGCAGAGTTCCGGCGGAAAGATTTGAAACATGTTCTATTTCTAAAGTCCGTCAGATTTTTCGATGAAGCCCACACATGATCAAATTGTCGGACAGATTCGTTCCGTCGGACCTTTGCTGTGTCGAAGTCCAGTCGTGTGTACACGGCATTAGTTGGCTTATAGTATATCCATGACTGAAGCCAGCTACTCTAACATCAGTGACTCCTCTACACTTTAGCAAATACAAATGAACTAGCCGTATCAGTAAATAAACGTAATTCCTTGTCCAGGATAAACTCACATTGTCACATGGATTTTCCATTATGGAAAAAGAATAACTGAGACCAAATAGAATTGTAAACATTGAGGGTGATTTACTAAAGACAAATAGGCTATTCACTTTGTAAGGAAAGTTGTACTGTGCAAGGAAATTTTCACCAGAGCTTAGTGAATAAAGTAAAGCTCTGCTGCCTTTCATCATCCAATCAGGTGCAGGCAAAAATGCTGTTTTTTTCCTTGCTTGTGATTGTGTATTCTTTGCAAAGGGAAATTTTACTGCATTTACTAAAATTTGGGAAAAATTCCTTGCTAAGCACAACTTCCATTGCAAAGTGAACAGCCAGTTTGTCTTTAGTAAATCAACTCCACTGTGTAAAGAAGGAGATGCAACTGAGAAATAATATTGACATGTACTAAATGGAGGCCACACGTAAGCAGGAGAATTTACTGAAACACTAGGAGATATAGTATGAGTGTAGCCACCTCATAGCTCTTTTACTTTGCAGTACATATTCACCTGCCATGTGACAGTAACGTTTATCATTTAACATATACTGTTTGTCTGTAACTAGAGCCCATTCTGTTCACATCAGCGTGCCAGCAATGTATTTCATACTATCCCAAAATGGCTGCCACAATTTACCTCTATAGAACAAATACTGAAAAGTGGGACATACAGTCCAGAATATGTGACATGAGAGGGACAGTCTAGGAGGAAGAGTTTGCTGAGTAAGCTTTCTGGAAGAGGACACCTGAGAGACTTCAGAGAGGCCTGCTGGATTCTTTAAAGTGATATTAAACCCAAAAAAACAAATGTAATATTCCCAATCCTTAGGTTTGATGGCTGCATTTGTTTCTTTTTATTTATTATTAAAGCCGACACCTTTGGACAGCAGATTTTTTAGTCTGGGGGGAATGTAGTGTTAAATTAGCAGACTTAGATGGACTTGACTAACAGATTGAAGCTGTTTTCCAGAAAGCACTTTATAAGCAATAACAGTGTAGCGCAGGGGTTTTGCTACCCAAGTTATCATGCTAAATAATGTATTGTCCCTTAAGAGTTTGGCTCCCACTAGTGTCCATTTAATGCTATTAAGACTTTTGTTTAGTTTTTGTGAAGCAGCGTTACAAAGCATTGTGGGAGATGTAGTTTAATGAGGAATTGACTTGTGTGAACTTAGTTTGAGAACTATTAAACCCACAATGCCAAGCCACAAACCCACAAGGCCAAGTTACTGTGCTACATGCTGGGAGCAGAAATAAAAAGGACAGTGCAGCCATCTTTCACTCTCTTAGGATGTCATTCAATATCTGCCTGCAGTGAGGTCTGTGTGTGTGACCGGGAGACTGCGGCCTGTAAAGCACGGAGCGGAATCGATCGGCCCCTGAGGAGTTCCAGAGCACAGCCAGCTGGACCAGTGGGCGGATGGACCTGAGGACGCAAGATTTCTGAAGGTTTCCTGCATCCCAGCCATCAGCCATCCGAAGGAACAGTGCAGTGTGATGGCGCCAGCTTTGGATCAGACTGAGATATCAGGAAAGGAGTTCAGAGGGAGCTTTACAGTACCTGGGCCTGTTGTGGTGAGTGGGCACTTGCCCAGATCAATAGAGTGTACTGTTTGCTGCGTGAGCTAGTTACAGATTGCTGGTGGGACTTGTAGTTCCACGAAGGTGACTCTACTTATTTACAGGCTCTATACAATTGAACTCTGGGGTTTGTTATTACACGCTCTGTAAAGTCAGTACTGCATTACACTTATAGATAAGAAGGAAGAGTTACAAGAGTTCTGTTTCTTCATTTAAAACAGTTGTCAATGCATCAATGATTCTACAACTTGCTTTCTCCCAGTTTCCCTTGGATTACAAATACTGCAGTTCAAATCAACAGGCTAGTTGAAGAATAATTAAAGACAAGGAACTTTATCATCTCCTGCAAAGTATCAAGGTTTCACGTTATAGCCTGAACATTGAATTGCAACCTAGGGGGAGCTCTTGAGTATAGGATACATATATGTATATTTCATTGTTCTGTCACATGTAAATGTAATATACTACAGTTCAGTGTGTGTATTGATGTTTCAGGGGAAAGGTGTTTAACCACTTCCCGCCCGCCCTATAGCGGATTGACGTCCGGGAAGTGGTTGTGTTATCCTGACTGGACGTCATATGACGTCCAGCAGGATAACATGCCGCAGCGCGCCCCCGGGGGCGCGCATCGCGGCGATCGGTGGAGCGGTGTGTCAGTCTGACACACCACTACACTGATCTTGGTAAAAAGCCTCCGGCGGAGGCTCTTTACCACGTGATCAGCCGTGTCCAATCACGGCTGATCACGCTGTCAATAGGAAGAGCCGTTGATCGGCTCTTCCTCACTCGCGTCTGACAGACGCAAGTAGAGGAGAGCCGATCGGCGGCTCTCCTGGCAGGGGGGGTCTGCGCTGATTGTTCATCAGCGCAGCCCCCCCTCAGATCACCCCACTGGACTACCAGGGATGCCACTAGGACCACCAGGGAATGGGGCAACGTGGATGGCCAGGTATGTACCCCATGGCCATCCACATGTGCCCAATCTGTGCCAATCAGTGCCCACAAATGGGCACTGATTGGCACTATTATGTCCATGATATGCCCAGATCTGCCCAGCAATGCTCTATCAGTGCCACCTGTCATTGCCCATATGTGCCACCTGTCATTGCCCATCTGTGCCACCTGTCATTGCCCATCAGTGCCACCTGTCAGTGCCCATCTGTGCCCATCAGTGCCCACCTATCAGTGCCCATCAGTGCCACACATCAGTGCCACACATACGTACCCATCAGTACCACCCATATATACCAATCAATGCCACCTACGAGTGCCCATCAGTGCCGCCTATGTGTGCCCATCGGTGCCACCTATGAGTGCCCATCAGTGCCGCATACCAGTGCCACCTATCAGTGCCCATCAGTGCCACCTATCAGTGCCCATCAGTGCTGCCTATCAGTGCCCATCATCAGTGCCCGTTAGTGCCACCTCATCAGTGCCACCTCATTGGTGCCACCTCATCGGTGCCCATCAGTGCCGCCGTATCAGTGCCCATCTGTGCCACCGTATCAGTACCCATTATTGAAGGAGAAAGCGTACTTATTTACAAAAAAATTTAACAGAAACAAAGAAAAACTTGTTTTTTTTCGAAATTTTCGGTCTTTTTTTATTTGTTGCGCAAAAAATAAAAACCGCAGAGGTGATCAAATACCACCAAAAGAAAGCTCTATTTGTGGGAACAAAATGATAAAAAATTTGTTTGGGTACAGTGTAGCATGACCGCGCAATTGTCATTCAAATTGTAACAGCGCTGAAAGGTGAAAATTGGGCTGGGCGGGAAGGTGTCTAAGTGCCTGGTATTGAAGTGGTTAATATAAGCTTGGCAATATTGAACACTTGTCTCACTGTGTGCCTGTCTGCATACACCTTATGGTAACTATTATTGACTGTTATCTATTGTCCTTCCTTATATCTGAGTCTGAGCTATCACAGCGCTTATTGTGCTTAATATCTGTTTTAGTAAACTTCCTAAGTGGTTAATTGACATTCTGTGTGAGACTCTATTACTACAGCTGGTGAAGTGACGGATTCCAAGGTTACAGTAAAAATACTGTATAGTGTATAATTACTGTGCTTCTTTTTACTGCTGTGTCCCACACTAATATTGCCATACAGGTGTGCCAGAGGGGTTGAGACCGTTCTTGGGGTTGAGAGGCAGGGTGCAGAATTGAACATTTATCAGCAGCTCCTTCGGGGGTAGTGCTACAACAGCAAACAGTTTTTTTTCTCCTTTTGTGATAAAGGTTTTACATAAATGAATTAAAGCTGACCACTATAAGCACTACATTCAGTGTTATATCGTTTGTCTCAAACCTTAAATTGCTACTTTGTATGAACAGCTTGCTCTGTTAACCACTTCAGCCCCGAAGGATCTGCCATACCATTTTTTTGCAATACGGCACTGCGTCACTTTACCTGACAATTGCGCGGATGTGCGACGTTGTACCCAAACAAAATTGATTTCCTTTTTTTTTCCCACAAATAGAGCTTTCTTTTGGTGGTATTTGATCACCTTTGCGTTTTTTATTTTTTGCGTTATATATAAACAAAAAAATGCGACAATTTTGAAAAAAAAGCAATATTTTTTACTTTTTGCTATAATAAATATCCCCCCAAAAAATATTAAAAAACACATTTCTTCCTTAGTTTAGGTCGATATGTATTCTTTTACATATTTTTATTCAAAAAAAAAATCGCAATAAATGTATATTGATTGATTTGCGCAAAAGTTATAGCGTCTACAAAATAGGAAGTATATTTATGGCATTTTTATTATTAATTTTTTTTTTTTATTAGTAATGGCGACGATCTGCGATTTTTATTGGGACTGCAACATTGCAGCAGACAGATCGGACACTTTTGACACATGTTTGGAACCATTGACATTTATACAGTGATGAAAGCTAAAAATAGCTACTGATTACTGTGTAAATGTCACTGGCAGGAAAGGGGTTAACACTAGGGGGCGATCAAGGGGTTAAATGTGTTCCCTCAGTGTGTTCTAACTGTAGAGGAGATAGGACTGCCTGAAGGAGGAGACATATTGCTGTTCATACTTAGTTTGAACAACAGATGTGTCTCCTCACCCCTGACAGAACGGAGATCTAACTGTTTACATTGACAGATCTCCCTTCTGTGTCTCTCAGGAGTGATTGTGGGTGCCTGGCGAACATCATGGCCACCGGGCACACACATCGGCTCTGTCATCGCACCACGGGCGCGCCCCCTAGTGGTCCTAAAGCAGCCGACATATACCTATGGCGATTTGCCCAGACAAGCCAACCTGCCGCAGTATAACTGCAGCGGCTGGTCATCTAGTGGTTAAATTAAGTTGAAAAATAACAGACATACTAGCTGGATCACCAGGTCAAAATAAAGGAAAAGCACCTTAAAAGATAAAACGATTGCAGTCACCACATCTAATGTTAGCTATACACTATATGAAAAATCGGCCATACCCATTTTCGAAAAACGAACATTCGGCCGATAGTGCCATCATGTAATGACCGATACATTTTTCAGAGACATAAATGAATCCATTTTGTGTTCATTTTTTTTACATATACCTAGTGCACACATTTTGGGTGGGAAACACATTAACCTTTCAATTTATCGTTCGTTCGGGAGAAAATTTGCAAACTTGTCCTTCGTTTTTTCGGTTCAAAAATGTCCTAACAATTATCGATTCTGTGCCCATTAACTGGCCGAAACACGAACGAACTGGCCAAATGACCGAATTTCAGACAATTTTTCGTATAGTGTATGGCCAGCATAAGAAGTGCCAAAGACATGTTAAGTCGCATGACAAATCGCTCCAATATGAACCTGGGTTCAGTCAGATTCCTGCTTGTTCAGTCCTAGAGCACAGAGAAGCTGGAGGAGACCCCCATCTGATTTTTCTGTCCATCTAAGAGAACTGATGAGATGTGAGTGATGGATTATAAGAGCCATGTTGTGATCACATGCAAGTTCCTTGTTTTACAGTGATTGTCTCTCAAATTTCTAGAATTGTTTTACATTGCTGCAACACAGTACTGCCATAACCTCAGCTATCTGTTTGTTTTTTTTAGCAGAGACCCTAGAGAATAAAATAGCGATCTTTGTAATTGTTTATGTCACACAGTATTTGCGCAACAGTTTTTCAAACGCATTTAAAAAAAAAAAAAACTTTAATGGATTATTAATGCAAAAAAACACAATATATAACCCAATTTTTTTGGTAAAATATAAAAGATGATGTTACACTGAGTAAATAGATACCTAACATTTCACACTTTAAAATTGAGCATGGAATGGTGAAAAACTATGATACATAAAAATCTTCATAGACAACGCTTTAAACATTTTTACAGGTTACCGGTTTAGCGTTACAGAGGAGGTCTAGTGCTAGAAATATTGTTCTTGCTAGAACAATACCCCCCCCCATGTGTGGTGCGAACACCATTCACATATTCATGCGTGACCAATGTATGCGTTCGCTTCTGTGCGCGAGCATGGAGGGGTGGGGGTGCTTTAGGAAAAACATGTTATTATTTTTTTTTACACCGTGCCTTTAATCTTTTATCACTTTTATTACTATCACAAGGAATGTAAACATCCCTTGTGATAAAAATTAGGGATGACAGGTCCTCTTTATGGAAAGATCTGGGGTCTATCCAAATCTCTCTTATCTTACGCTTTAAAAAAAAAAAAAAAAAGTTTACTTCCACCCTAGACCGGACATGACGTCATGACCTCCTAGATCAAAGAGATAAGGAGAGATGATCTAGTCTCTCCTCATCACTGTGACCAGTCGCACTAACTGCTGAATCGTTTCCCGGGACCGCCAGTAAGTATGGTGACCCTCCCGCTGCTTCTAAAAGCGAACCAGTGGCTAAGCAGCCGCTCAGATCACTTTTATGAGAAAAGAGAATCGCCGGCTGGAAAAAAAATATCCGGGTTATGGCTAATAGCTTCACCCATAACCCCGCTAAACCACTTTAAAGCCACAACGTATATAAACGTATTGCGGTCTTGAAGTGGTTATAGTTAGCTTATCTAGAAAGAAGAACGTAAATGGCTATACCATTTTTGTTTATGTTCAAATGCCAATACTGTTACTCCACTTTAAAGGTGTATTTAAAGGTGAAGAATTTCTAGGTTATAGGGAGCATCTAGAAATATTACCTATAAACAGTACCCTGAAAATCTACCTTTTGATATATATTCTTTATAAAATATTGCAGAGCTCTTCTCAAAACATGATGGTGCCTATGCACTCCTATGCCTGTTGCCTTATAGCTCGGGCTAGATTTACATGGGAACTAAATGCACAAAAGCTTTAAGCACCTTGTTGTCAGTGCACTGCCATCCAAAAGACCTACTAACAGCGGGCCAGAAAAGAGGGCAATGTTACACATAGGCAGTCATGGGTGGAATGTAGCTGAAAGCATACCTTTACACCCCTGCATGTGAACCAATCCATTTGTCATGCAGGTCATGAACCTTTGTGTCATCAGGTGAATGTAGGCCATTAAAAAGCGATGAGGCACAAGATCTGAGGAAGTGCCCAGAGTTCACAAGAGCACCCTACAAGGGAGGCTGGGCTTTGCTGTGAACAACTCTAGATTGTGGCCACCCTAGTTAAACTCAAAGTAACAACAGCTGAGAACAGGTAGAAACAAAGTGTGGTACAAAATCGTTGCTCAAGGTCATGGTCAAACAGACAAAAGGATCATTGAGAAACAGGGAAAAGGTCATGTAAGGTGAATAACAAGGATCATCAAGAAACAGACAGAAGTCATAAACAGGTATCAGAATTGGATCAGAGCTCAAAAGTACAGGAGCATGAAAACAGATACTCTAAGAGGTCTTTACTTACTTCCAAACTCCAAAATGCACTGATTTACTATACAAACTCTCAAATGCACTGAGCATTTTTAAAATAGCTTTCCCAAACATGACCTCAGAGGAAGTGTCCAGCAGCATCAAGAATCCGTCATTAAGGGCAGTGCAAACGCATCTAAACATGCGGATATTAAAGGACCCCAGGCATGTTTCTGGGGAAGCAGATGCCCAGATGAAAAGGAAGTTAGGGATCCAGGTGCAACACAGCAAACTGATCCTTCATGAACAGCTGCAGAAAGTGGCACAGGTTTGTTGTGGAGACAGAATACTCTGACAGGACCCTCCTATTATGGCCTTCACCTGTGGAGATCCCCCCTGGCCATTTGGGGAATCAGCTTTAGAAAAGACTGATTAAGAGGGGAATATGAAAATCTTTAAGGGGGACCCAGGTACGTTCCTGTGAACCATAACCCTTCCAGTGAACAAGGCGTTGGAGTTGCCATCTGAATTACCTAGAGTTAAAATTTCCTCTACTTCACACACACCTCTTCTGCATCAATAGAAATAGGCCCTGTTGTGTAGATGTGAATAAAACCAGTGAAATACTACAGGTTTTAATAGGAAAATGAACTACAAACATGAAAAGATAGAAGAAATGTATGTTTATAGGTCACTGGATTAATCAGGGCCAACAAAGTTATTGATAAACATGGTTGCAAATTTAGGGGAGGGTATCATCAGACCAATGTGCTTGGTGGAGAGTTAAACCTTAACTGCAAGCAAAAATTGAGGTGGAGTGATTCCAACACAGTATTTTTCCTGAAGTTTTCCCTGCAGTAATCTGTTTCAGGCAGACTACAGCTGTGGGCAGAATCTGCAAAAGATCAATTATAAAATCAAGCTTAGGCTCCAGGTGTTCCTCTTTGAAGGACTGGGACAGAGCATCAGCTTTGGTATTCGTAACTCCATTGCAGTAAGACAGAGTGAAATCAAACTTTGAAAAAACAGAGTCCAGCCAGCCTGATGAGGATTGCACTTCTGAAGATTACAAAGATTCTAATCATCTGTCTAAATAGTTATTGATAAATTGCCCCCTTTAGAAGATGCTGCAACTCTTTGAGTGCCAGATTATTGGCAAATAACTTTTTGATGGAGAATCCACAAGAGCAACATTTACCAGAAGCATTTTGTTGTAAATAGGCCTCTCCGACTCTGCCAGAAGAGTCCACCTCAATGAAAACGGTGTGTTCATTAATTTTACTTAATTACATCACAAAATATATATGTGTTTTCTTGGCTACCGGTTCACCTGGATTTGACTTACTAAGTGCGGCCAGATATCTCCCTACATAGCACAGGCACAGGGGCATTCTGTAGGGAGAAATCTGGCTGCATTTTATAACCCTAGCTCTTTGAATTTTAAAAGCAGCGGCAAGCCTGCTCATCTCACAGGTTTGCTAATCTGACAGAAGTTGTCTGCTTTTACGATTCAACATCTAAACATTCAGACGGAGTTCTAAGTATTGTATTTCACTATATAACCTTAGTTTACTATTATAAATGTAAAAAGATGTAAAATGCAAAACTCCAGTGGGTGTAACAATATGTCCGCTTGCCCCCTTCTCACTGTATCCTTACTGTGGACAGGTGCGGGGTGTAGCAAGATGGCGGCAACGAAACGTCACTTCCGTTACACATTCTGACGGGTCGCCTAATCTGACGGAACACCTGACTTGTCACTGACTTCTGCTATGTTCTCAGATACTGCTACTGCTTGCCCCCTACCCTGACTTTTGCTATGTTCACGCTACTGTCTGCTGCCTGTCCTGACCTTTGCTATTTGTATGGATTCCTCTCTGCCTGCTGCCTACCCTGGCCTTTGCTATGTTTACAGATTACATCTGCTGCTAGCCACCAGCCCTGACTCTTCTTGAGTGCCTTCCTTCTTGTTTCTTCCATGGCTGTACAGCACATCTATCTTCTGCTATGGATTTGCTAGACACATGCTAGAGCCAAAGTATATAGTTTTGTGTATTTAAGCTCGAGGGGAATCCTAATACCGGTAGGCTTTCTTGAGGGGCGAGGGGTGAAGCTACACTCACCTGCTATTTACTATGACTGGAGTGTCTGCATCTGAACACTACAGAAGATATTAGCAAATCAGCAGGCAAGGTTGTGGTAAAACACAAAACTTCAGGACAGGCAGATAATAAGGATCATAGAAAGAAATAGGCAAAAGATCAGTGAGCATGCCCTAGCTTTGATACTTATGCAGAACTGTATTATTTTGTTTAAGGCCTGATTCACACCTATGCAGGTTGCAGTTTGCATATTGCAGGTGCGTTTTGCATTTTTCAATACATGGTTTTGATCCATTGAAGTCTATGGAACCAAAAAACAGATAAAAGTCCCTGTCCCTTTCCATAAAATGCACAGATGTGAAATGCATCCATAGGAAACCATGTCTGCAAAACTGAAAATGCACAAAAAAATGCATAGGTTTGAACAAGGCCTAATTTTATTTGATTTGATTTATTGTATATTGCCTTGAGCCAGGGTATTCCCAATTGACTCTTTTTTGTAATCTTAACATTTACAAGGCCAGTTTAAAAAAAAAAAAAGATCAGGGCAGGCAGATAGATAACAAGGTTTGTCGAGAAACAGACAGAAGTCAAAAACAGGTATCAGAAATGGAACAGAGATCATGGGCACAGGAGCCTGGGAACAGATACTTTAAGATGTCTATGCTTAGGCAACTCCCAAGTGCATGGAGCAGGTTTAAATAGCTTTCCCGAATATGATCTCTGAGTGTCCAGCAGGGAGAATGTGAGAGTGTCTAAACATGAGGACAGTAAAAGTCAAAGGGCACATTTCTGGGGAATTCTAGGGTGGTTGCACAGATGAACAGAGATCAAGCATGGAACACAAGTAGGAAAAAGCTAACTGGTTCTGTAGAGACTCAGCTACAAAATAAACAGCTGCAGAAAGAGACACAGGTTGATTTTGGAGACGGCAAACTGATACCATTCACCTTAGTTGACTAAAGGATCAGTCTCATGGGACCTATGCCTGATTCTTTTTCACTTGTGCACCATTTATGAAGACTTGGAAAGGGTCAGAATCACTTGACATGTATCGTCTTCTGTGAGCCACATGAATCTAGTTGAAGATCCCAATGGAAAATGTCTACCAGTTTCAGTTTTGTCTCAACAGTGGCTGCTTTACACCTATCATTATAACTTCTAGCATGCACATGCAAATCGAAATGAAAAACTAAAAGAGCAAATCTGTGTCTGTCACCTACTGTCTAACCAAACTTTAGATGGTGGTCACTCTATTAACAGCTGAGTGCTGCCAATTAAAAAAAAAAATGCTGCTGTCCAAACATGCCCCTGTGCTTATTCATCCAGAGTGGGGCACTCTAATGCGGAAGGTGTTATTGGCCAGATCACCAAGTGAAAAGAGGGGAGAAAAGCTTAAAATAAAATGAATACAGCCACCACATTGAGTGGCATAGCGTGGGTTGTCAGCGCCTGGGGCAGGGCAAGAGATTTGCACCCCCTAACCCGTGGATTTTTAGCACTCTGAGTCCCTTCAGCTAGTACAGTAGTACTGACCAACCTGATTCCTATACCGACCTACCTGACCACTATACTAACCTACCTGATTCCTATACTGACCTGTCTGATTCCTACATTGACCACTAAACTGACCTATCTGATTGCTATACTGACCACTACACTGGCCTACCAGATTCCTATACTGACCACTACACTGACCTGCCTGATTCATACACTGACCACTACACTGACCTATCTGATTCCTATACTGACCACTACACTGACCCACCTGATTTCTACACTGTCCACTACACACATTATTATTGCTCACTGATTGGTCGCCAGAGGATACTGCACATAATTACCGCTTACCCATTTTTAGCTAGAGGTAACTGCACATCATTACTACAAACTGATTGGTTGCTAGAGGTTACTGCAAATTATTATTGCTCACTGATTGCTTGCTAGAGATTACAGCAGATCATTACTGTTCACTGATTGGTTGCTGAATATTACTGCACATCATTACCACTCACTGGTTGCTAGAGGTTACTGCACATCATTATAACCCACCGATTTGTTGCTTAAGGTTACAGCACATCATCTCACTGCCTGCACACCACAGACTGCAGAAGTGACGGGACCCACCAATAGACAGAAAAGAAGAACTACAACTAATTATTAGCAAGGAGGGTTGAGGGGTGCGCTGTGTATGAAGTGTAAGGCTGAGGGATGCTATTTGTACGGAATGCAGGGTTCAGAGGTGTACTGTGTATGGAGTGCAGGGTTTAGAGGTGTGCTATGTACTGAATGCAGGGTTTAGAGGTGCGCTGTGTACAGAGTGCAGGGTTGAGGGGATGTGCTGTGTGCAGGTTTGAGGGGGTGCGCTGTGTGTGGCGTTCAGGTTTAAGGGTGGTGCGCTGTGTGTGGCATGCAGGGTTAAGAGGGCTGCGCTGTGTGTGGTGTGCAGGGTTGAGGGGGTGCACTGTGTATGGCATGCAGGGCTGAGGGGGTGCTCTGTGTGTGGCTTGCAGTGTTGAGGGGGGTGAGCTGTGTTTGGCTTGCAGGGTTGAGGGGGTGCACTGTGTGTGGAATGCAGGGTTGAGGGGGGGTGTGCTGTGTGTGGCTTTCAGGGTTGAAGGGGTGTGCTGTGTGTGGCTTGCAGGGATGAGGGGGGTGCGCTGTGTGTGGCTTGCAGGGTTGAAGGGGGATGCACTGTGTGTGGCTTGCAGGGTTGAGGGGGTGCACTGTGTGTGGCTTGCAGGGTTGAGGGGGGTGCGCTGTGTGGGGCTTGCAGGGTTGAGGGGCGTGCGCTGTATGTGGCTTGCAGGGTTGAGGGGGGTGCGCTCTGTGTGGCGTGCAGGGTTGAGGGGGGGTGCGCTGTGTGTGGCTTGCAGGGTTGAGGGGGGTGTGCTGTGTACATCTCTCCCCCAAATACAAAGCTCTCTTTCCCACAGATTCCAGTTCAGAGCTCAGCCCCAGCCCCCCTCCGGCTGCCATCATCCCGTACATAGCTTTCCTCTGTAGAGGAGTACTCACAATGTCCGTGCAGCTGCGGGTGAAGCGGGGCTTCTGTCTGTGTGGATGATGCCTCATCCTCTTCCTCCTGGCCTCGGTTTCCTCCAGTCCTGGTGTGGTCAGTGCAGGGGCAGAGTGCCGGTGTCCTGTCGAGAAACACCGGGGTAGCATAATAGCACACTGACTGACAGGCACAGGCAGGACTCAGGAGAAGCGGCGGTGGTCGGAAGTCCGGGCTGTGGGGTGGGCTAAGTGGACAGACAGCATGTCGCATGACAAAGTATCCTGGACCTCTTGTGTGGAGAGTGGCTTGTAATGGAGAGGATGCCTCATGAGTCACCTGCCCTCCTCCTTCCCCCACAGTCTCCGCATGGTCACAATCCCTGGGATCATCATGGATGGTCTTTAGTGTTCATTTACTCACTGCTGTGTCAGTGTCACCGCTGGAGCCTAAGCCGGGACTGCACCGCAACGTCTTCCTCATAGAGAAGCGGAAGAGCTCAGTCTCCTAGACTGCACAGCACAGGAGAAGAGCTGCAGGTAACCTGCCACTGTGCCCCTATAAATTTTGAGCACTACTCTCTTCGCTTCCTGGTTTCAAAGGAGACACTGAGAGCAGCAACGGCCATTAGCCCTACTGCTGCCAGTCAAACTTCTTTGAGGAAGGAACAGGGTGTGAGGCTTACCGGTGTTGTATGTCTCTGGATGCACAAAGGCCAGCTTGGGAGCATGCCTGCACATGTGCCCCCTTAGCACCGCACTTGATAAGGGGGCAGCAAGAAGGAGTTGACAGCGCCAGCGGGGGACCACCAAAGAGGAGGTAAGTGACCACTCTGTACAAAATTGTTGCACAAACCAGGTAAGTGTAACATCTTTTATTTATTTTAGCAAAAAATAAATAAATAAGACTTTAATATCGCTTTAAGATCTGGTCAGACATGAAAATTTTGCATAGAAACTGAGTCAAGGGATGAAGCTGCTTATTGTTTGTAATTGTTTTCCTAATATTCATTTTGAGCACTTGACTACTACCTTGTGGCTAGATCCTTGTAGTTTATAATTATCAGTAGCTAAATGTCCTCAATGACCCTGGAACTTTGCCTAAAGAAAATCAAGCCAAACAAACCCTTGTTCCAGACACAGGACTCATTGTAGGTCCACAGGACAGAAGCATGTAAAAGACTTCAGTCTCTCCTGTCACAAGCCTGATGAACCTGAATGCAATTATAATTTAAAACTCAAATAAAGATATAACAGAGTCAACTTTCTGACTTTAGCACAATAGTCTTTGTTGCTAGGGTTAGCTTTTAGCGCCTTTGTGATTCATAACCAACTAGGATTTTGGTTTCAGTGTTTTATATTGATTCCTTTGCTATGTGAAAGTGCTATAATGTCTGCTCATTATTCTGTTGTTTTCTTGAACATGAATCCTTTCAATACCTCCAACATTTTTGCTTAAAAAAAAAATTTCAATAAAGCAGTAGTTTATAAATAAATGTAAAAAATATGTAAGTAGAACAGAGGCAAGCATGATAAAAGACAGCAATAAAAGTACTACTGCAGACCTATTAATACAACCAGACCTAAGACTTTAGTGATGTGGTACAATGCTTTATACTGTAGCACCATCTAGAACTGAGGGCATAAATAAGATTGTCTAGAAAACAGCCTGAACCAGAGCTATATGTTATTGTCTTGAACTAAAAAATATATTATTTGTGGTGAATGTAGTATGTGTCATTTGTGTTCCCATGAGGATTGTATAGATGAGATAAACTTTCAGCTGGACCTTAGAACTGATATGTCAATAAACTTTCATCTTTGAACTAATAAAATCTTTTTCAATCATATCCCATGTGTGCACAGTCTTGTGTATCTGTACATCGATTTCCTACTAAGAATTGTGATGGCAAACCTTCTGAGAAAGTGCCATATATTTCAGATATAATAATGGGCAAACATATTGTCCATCATGTTATAAAATTGTGCAGTTATTATTTTTCCTTCACTTTGACTTACAGGTCTGCTTTTAAACACTGTTGATTGCTCCCTTGTGCCACATATTATTAAGAATTCTTTGCATTGAATCTACTGTTCGTCTAGTGATCTAAGATGCACAAGAGGCAAGAATCAGCTGCAAATGTGGCTTCATTTTAAATAGAATGTGATATCCTGTGCTGCACATTTATCTTTCGCTTCTGAGCTGCCTAGTTGACTAGTGTGCATTCACAATGAGCTATATAAGAGGCTGTGGGTTTCACAGAACTAGAAATATCTTAAAGAACTCAGAAATACATATAACTGAGCTGCTTTATCTGCCAAAGGGTATGTATTTCTGTCCAAAGTTACACCGTCCCTTCACACAACACAACCAGATAGATGATATTACTTATAGTTAAAGAAGAAATATAGCCATAGCTAAAGCCCACTGTCGGCTGGCATCACAGAGGCGGTCCAGGCTCTGAAAATATCAGACTATATGGTCAGGATCCACCCAGAAGCCTGAACCGGCAGCTGGCTCAGCCTCAGCCTCCAGTGAGCGCTGAAGGGGCAGAGCTCATAGTACACTGAGAACTGAGTGATCAGTGCTCTTTGATCGCTCAGTTGTTAGTCTTAAAGCAGGTGGGGGACAGATGCAGCATTGGATCGATGCTGCATCCACCTAGGTGAGTATACTTTTATTTTTGTTAACCCATACTTCTCTTTTAAAGCTGTGCTCCCTCACACACACACCCTCTTTTCCCCCTCTAACTAATCACTGATAAAAAAATAAATACAAATCTCTAATTAAATGCCCCCTTTACTCACCAAAATTTGTAGTCTGTTTACAGGAATTGGAGCCCTTCTTCAGGTGTCTCCATCACTGCCTGCATGACTTGAACACTTCCTATTGGCTGTCCAATGCTTGAGTGCTCTCAAGATCCAGTATCCCAGAATAGGGTCTACAATCAATGACATCAGCTCAAGGGGCTTATTGGTGGTCAGCAATTGTGAGCATATGTGCATCACTGGATTACAGATCACACCCAGAAACAGTACTAGCAAGTAATCCAGACAGTGTGTAAGTTGCCTACGCTTAGCTATTTAGTCTACAGGCTGCCCAGGTTGAGAAGAAGGAGTTAATGCTTACTCCATCTTTTCTTGTGTACTTGTGAGTTTTCTTCTGAGGTCCAGCCTCCCTCCTGTGTTGTATATAAAAGGGAAGAGGCCTGGGTCCTGAGGGGGGACCAAGCAGGGAGGAAACAAAACACAGAGAAGTAGAAACCTAGAACAGGCTTGGGATGCATGTACAGAGACTCTGAATTATGCCCTAAGAAGCTCGCTGGAACGCTGACCCATCAGAATACTCCCAGGACATAGTTACATAGTAGGTGAGGTTGAAAAAAGGCAC
This sequence comes from Aquarana catesbeiana, assembly GCF_042186555.1. Taxonomy (NCBI): domain Eukaryota; kingdom Metazoa; phylum Chordata; class Amphibia; order Anura; family Ranidae; genus Aquarana; species Aquarana catesbeiana. The sequence continues at coordinate 808,352,137 of NC_133324.1, forward strand.
AAGTCCATCAAGTCCAACCTATGTGTGTGATTATTTGTCAGTACTACCTTGCATATCCCTGTATGTTGTGGTTGTTCAGGTGCTTATCTAATAGTTTTTTGAAACTATCGATGCTCCCCGCTGAGACCACTGCCTGAGACCACATCCTTGCTTCTCTTACAGTAAAGAACCCTCTACTTAGTTTAAGGTTAAACCTCTTTTCTTTTAATTTTAATGAGTGGCCACGTGTTTTGTTAAACTCCCTTCCGCGAAAAAGTTTTATCCCTATTGTGGGGTCACCAGTATGGTATTTATAAATTGAAATCATATCCCCTCTCAAGCGTCTCTTCTCCAGAGAGAATAAGTTCAGTGTTCGCAACCTTTCCTCATATCTAATATCCTCCAGACCCTTTATTAGCTTTGTTGCCCTTCTTTGTACTCGCCCCATTTCCAGTACATCCTTCCTGAGGACTGGTGCTCAGAACTGGACAGCATAGTCTAGGTGCAGCCGGACCAGAGTGTTGTAGAGTGGAAGAATTATCATTTTATCTCTGGAGTTGATCCCCTTTCTAATGCATGCCAATATTCTGTTTGCTTTGTTAGAAGCAGCTTGGCATTGCATGCCATTGCTGAGCCAATCATCTACTAGGACCAGCCGGTCCTTTTCCATCCTAGATCCCCCAGAGGTTCTCCCCCCAGTGTAAAGATTGCATTCATATTTTTGCCAACCAAATGCATTATTTTACATTTTTCTACATTAAACCTCATTTGCCGTGGGGCGTGTCCAAGATGGCGCTGGGAGCAGACGTGTGTTAGCTGAGCTCCCGTCTCCGGCCATCAATCCTGCCATAATCCTGGTGTAGAGGACCGGTAAAAAACGTTGCCGCTCTCCGGAGCATCCGCGGGAGGACTTGGCAATGCCCGGGGGCAGAAAATCTAGCCAGAATAGGAATACTACTACTCCTGTGCGAACCCGCTCAGTGCCGCAATCTACTGCACACGAGGCTTGCAAGATGGCGTCACAGTCAGACTCCCCACCTGACGGGACCATACATGCTGGTTTGGAGGCTTTTGATGCCCTAATGCTTGCCATAACTACTTGTCAGGCAACACTAACAGCTAAAATTGATCATGTGCAGACTGAAACTGCACTCATTAGAAGAGATATGGACAAATTCCGAGAACGAGTGACCGAAGTGGAGCGGCGAGTTTCTGAGGTTGAGGACGTACAGAGGGACCACCATGCTGATATTCAGGCCCTGAAGCTGAAAGTTAAGCACTTAGAGACCAGAGCCGAAGACACCAAGAACCGCTACAGGCGGAGCAATTTGCGGATCCTCGGCCTTCCGGAGGGAGCAGAGGGAGAGGATCCGGTCACGTTCATGGAGGGGCTTTTACCTACTCTGCTCCCCAGGGCTAATTTCTCCCCTCACTTTTCTATTGAGAGAGCCCACCATATGCCAGCGACTAGGGGTCCTCAGGGCGCCCCACAGCGCACTTTCATATTTAAGTTGCTACACTATCGGGCCCGAGACACGATACTGCGGGCAGCTCGACTTCAGGGAGAACTGAAATTTGAAAATGCGAAAATACTCATATTCCCGGATTATTCGGTGGAGACCCAACGCCACCGCAAATCGTTTGACCGTGTCCGGACCATGCTGCGACAAAAGGGAGTGAAATATAGCATGCTTTTTCCTGCCAAACTGAGGGTCCAGGATGGGGACAATTCTTTACGTCGCTCAGGGAAGCTGCAGCTTGGGCTGAATCTCTCCAGCACTAAATTTCAGGTATGCTGACCCGTTTATAAGATGCCCCTCTATCTAGACTGTATGCTTCATTAGCCCTATGCCCGCACTCTCATGACCCACCAGTCCTGATGACTACTACACGACCGCGACCGTGTGCAACAAAGGCTGAATGACCCCCTCTTGTCCATTGCAATGGCCGCTCTGCTGTATTCTATGCTGCAGTAATCTGTGGCAGATCCTGGAGCTTCTTGTGGCTTCCTCCACCCTGATATTCCACTCAAGGATGTTATGGGATACACGCAGGGGAACTAATGTATAAGCAATCTACTGATCATACGGAATGTACTATCAGTCTTGGTGAGGGTTGGTTGTCCCCCATCCGTTGTTCAGGATTCAGAGACTTATCTGTGGGACCTGAAAAATAACTCTCACTTCTCCTCCTGATACTGCCCTCATGCAAGTACTTATCCCTCTGCGGAGTGTTGAGATCGGAGTTGTGAAGTTTTTCCCTGACCTCAACTATAACTCTCCTTGGACAATCTCACCTGGGGGACCTCAGGTGTGGAGGCAGCTATGCGGGATCAACGGAGGGGGGTGTCCCCAACCCTCCCCCCCACCCCTTACCGCACTCTCCCCCCCATTTCTCCCCCCTCCCCCTCCATTCCCCCCCTCCCCCACCTCCATTCCCCCCCTCCATGAGCTAGAGACATACTGGGAGGTAAATGAAAACTCTGCCTCGGCCTCCTCAGTATGGGATGCTTTCAAAGCATATTCCAGGGGACAGTACCGGACCATTATAGCAGGGGTCCACCGAGGTCGAAGAAGGGAGCTTACGAACCTCGAAGCTGAAGCGGAAAGGCAAGAGGCTTTGTTCGTCAGATCTCCGGACCCTCAGACGTAGGTCCGACTGCAATCCCTCCTAAGAGATGTCCTTCTGCTGAGGACATCTCTAACGCAAAAAAGGCTGCTGCACCAAAAACAGAGGATATTTGAACAGGGGGAGAGGACGGGCCATTTGCTGGCGTGGCTCTCTAAGGAACAGACTGTGGGTATGACGATAGGACAGATTCAGAATGCTGACGGCTCTATCCTCTCCACCCCAGCAGATATCAATAAGGAATTTGCTACTTACTATCAAAGCTTATACCGCTCCCGAGTTGATTATGACCCTAAGGAACTGATGGCCTACCTGGAAAATATAGACATACCAACTCTCACCCCCACATATGCTAATAAATTAGACGCCCCCATTAAAATTGAGGAAATCCAAAAAGCTTTAAAGATGATGCAGACGGGCAAAACACCCGGCCCGGATGGTATCCCGGTAGAATTTTATAAAATGTATGCATAACAGCTGGCCCCCAAATTTCAATCCTTATTGGCCAAATTCATGGACGGCGGTTCCCTTCCTGAATCAATGCATGAGGCGGTAATAGTGGTCATCCCCAAGCCGGGGAAGGACCAGACTTTGTGCTCCTCCTATTGTCCCATTTCCCTCCTCAATATTGACACAAAATCCTTTCAAACATTCTGGCCAATAGACTAAATACGGTAATTACAGCCCTGATACATTCAGACCAGACGGGTTTTATGCCTGGCAGGGGAACGGACATAAATATGCGACGGTTGCATACGCATATCGCGCTGGCCTCGTCCGGTGACCCTGGGGTGGTAGCCTCACTCGATGCAGAAAAGGCCTTTGATTCAGTCGAGTGGGGCTACCTCTGGGCAGTCCTCTCTGGATTTGGGTTCGGGCTTAAATTTTTGACTTGGCTTCGACTGCTATATGCCCGACCTACGGCTCGTATTCGTACCAACTGGATCCTTTCAGAGGGGTTTACCCTGGGGAGAGGCACAAGGCAGGGTTGCCCACTCTCCCCGGCTCTCTTTGCCATGGCACTTGAGCCACTTGCTATTTTACTTAGGGTGGAGGAAGCGGTCAAGGGTATAAGAGTGGGCGCACTTATATAGAAAATTTCTTTGTACGCAGATGACTCACTCCTTTATTTGGCTCATGCATCTGATTCCCTGCGTGCAGCCTTAGCCCTATTTGACACATTTGGTAGTTTTTCGGGTATTCGTATCAATTGGAACAAATCGCTTCTTTTTCCCCTCTGCAAATCACTTCCCCGGACAGATACGAGAACCCCTCTGAGATGGGTGGACGAGTTCACTTATTTGGGAGTCAGAGTAGGGGGTGAGTTGAAGGGTTACCTTGAAAAAAATGTCTATCCACTGCTGTCCCAACTTCAACAGAAGTGCTCCACTTGGAAATCTCTCCCTCTGACCCCGGTGGGTAGGGGTAATCTTTTAAAAATGATCTACTTACCGAAATTCTTGTACTATTTTAGGCACACCCCGATCCTGATACCTAAATCCTTTTTTCGCCGGCTAGAAAGCGTGGTGATCTCCTTTATTTGGGTGGGGAAATCCCCACGGGTGGCAAAAACCATACTTTATCTTCCACTAGCTGGAGACGGACTAGCATTGCCTAACTTCCTAGTATATTACTGGGCAGCTGTCTTAGTGACCGTGAGGTGGTGGTTTTCGCAACCTCGACAAAACCCAGCAGTTACTCTCGAAGCGGCAATCATGAGCTCCTATGCAGCGTTATCCAATCTCTCCTATAGGGGAGTGAGAGCCAATCCTGCTGTAACAGGCCCAATGAAGACCACGATCCAAGTGTGGAGATCCACTAGGTCTGCTCTACTACAACAATCATGTGTTTCCCCACACACCCCATCCTGGGCCAATCCCATGCTCCCACACCTTTCCAACATTCCGGACCCGGCGGCCTGGGCCAAGAGAGGTATTACCACATTAAAGCAGGTTATGCCGAGGGGAGTCTTGGCGTCCTTTAGAGAGCTGCAGCAGGCTCATAACTTACCAAATTCCTTCCTCTTCAGATACTGGCAGCTGCAGCATGCCCTCAGGGCCCAGTTTCCCTCTCAGGTGTCGCTTGAGCCAGACTCAATTGAGCGCCTCCTGATTTCCGGGATGTTGGAAAAACCTTTATCCTCCCTATACCTCTATTTAACAGTGGCCCACGATGTTAAAACCAACAGAACCAGAATCAAATGGCAGGCAGTTATTCCCTCTCTGGGAGAGGAGGAGTGGGAGGAGTGTCTAACTACATTTATCCCGTCAATGATTGCAGCTAAGGATAGATTCATACAATTAAAATTCATACACAGAGCATATTATACGCCCCAAAGACTTGCGAGAATCTATCCCAGACTGAGCCCTAATTGTACCAGATGTGAACTAGAAACAGGCACCTTCTTTCATATGGTCTTGTCCTGTCCCAAACTACGCCCGTTCTGGAGTGCAGTGGCAGACAAGCTGGGAGTGGTGTGCGGTTTTGATATACCACTTGATCCTCTAACCCTATTGCTGAGTCACCTAGAAGACATAGAAGGAGACCGCTATATTAAACTGTGTTTAACATATTCTCTATTTTATGCAAGGAGAGAAATACTCCTTAAATGGAAGCAAAAAGAGGCGCCCACCAGGGAAGCATGGGAAAAGGCGATAAATAATGTGCTGCTGTTATACCGCATAACCTACGAGAGCAGAAACTGTCCTCAGAAATTTGATAAAGTGTGGTCAAGCTGGGTAGACGCATGTGGCTGAGCCCCGATGGAGGGAGGATGCCCCATGTGCTGGTTGGGGTCGGGGGGGTGCCCCCGCTGAGGGAGATGCAGTGATGGGTCCCTCCTCGTGGGTCACAAGATCAGATCCTGCTCGGGCCTCGCTCGGGGGTGTGGCATCCCCCCTCCCCTCCCTGCATTCCTCTCTTCCACTCCCTCCCCGTGCCCCTCTCTCTCTCGCACAGTTGGCTGAGGGAGCGGAGGCGGCTCTCCTCCCCCCCCCCGCTGTAATGGGGCAATTCAGATGCTTCCATTTCTATGTATTCCTTTAGGACCACCCCCTGACGCAATGCTAATTATATGATGTCATAATTCTGCAACATGTATGCATTTTGTAAATTCTAACAATATGTGTTGGAATGGAATATCCCTCACGCATGTAATGTCGCAAATATGTAGTCAACTGTTTGGTATCAGATCCGTGAATGATGCTGATTATGCTTGTACTGTCTTAAATGTTCAATAAAAAACTACTGTTAAAAAAAAAAACCTCATTTGCCATGTAGTTGCCCACCCCATTAATTTGTTCAGATCTTTTTTCAAGGTTTCCACATCCTGCGGAGAAGTTATTGCCCTGCTTAGCTTAGTAAAGAAAAAGATCCTGGACGGCCGCACACCATAGAAGGCATCTTTATTGATATGAAGAAATAAAATCCAAATGCAGTCACCTCATGTACAGGGAGGAACTGGAAAAATAGCTAACATATTTCACGCCCCATCATGGCGCTTATTCATAGCTGAATGATTAAAGTTTGATCATGGGTATATATAGGGATCAGGTTTTGATAGCCAATCCAGAGACGGTCTCAAATGGAGACCTGCCCACATAATCAAACTCTAGAACGACACCCAAGAGATAGGAGATATTTTTTGTTTTGTTTCTTTATGGAATGTATTTTTGTATAGTGTACACGCTTTTATGTCTATTTATTGTATACCATTAAAAATATATTATTTTTATCATAAGAGTTGGTGATCTGTCAAAGTCCCATTGAGGGGGGATATTTTTCCTTGTTCTATCATATCAGGGATGGGACCACCACATTCCACATTTGACATAATGGAGGTCTCTTTCTTCTTTACATGTTTTTTAGAAAGACGTCCAAGTGAAAATATAGGAGGAATTGTATTTAGCTAATCCCATAGTGGTCCCACTTTTGGATCAATTGGCAGCAGGCAGGATTTGTAAACAATATTTAAATACTCTTTGGGGAGTTTGGCAGATAAAGAATATAGTATTATAGCTTTCTGTCCGAAACCATGAAATCAGACCAAGACAGAAGTACAGTTAAATCACACTTGTTTAATAATAAAAATAAATAGAACAAACGTAGTCAAAACATAGCCAGAGTTCAGGAACCAGAACAGATAGTCAGACAAGCCAAATATCAGGGAGCCAGAGATGAGCATAGTAAAACAGCAAGCAGGATCTGGAGCCAGAAGGAATGTCAGCCGGGCAAGTCTTTTTAACAGGAATACAAGAGAGCGTATCTGTGATGTTGACTAAGGCGAAGGCAGAGGTCCTCTGGGCTGGACGGCTTAAGTAGGCAGGACTGACAAGCAGGATATCATCAACAGCTGAGTACCTGTGGAGAGATAGGAGCCGGCAATTAGCCAACAGCTGAGCGGCCAGCTCAGAGAAGGAAGGGCTGAGCCCAGCCCTGACACTTTCCAAGTCTCAGATGTGGAAAACTACCAACAAAAAGGCTGTCAATGACAGAGATAGACACCTTTGATTCTTTTGGAAGGAAAAAGCACAGGAAAAGTGAACTTTGTAGAATGAACAGAGAGGCCCTCACATAGTAAAAAACATAAATAAACTATTACAGGTGTAGAAGGTATGCATAAAGCCCCCATACACAGGAGCCGAATGTCAGGCAGCATCGGCTAGTTCAATAGAAACCAGCCGACTTTTGGCCCGTGTGTACTGAAGCCAGTCTGACAGAAGCCAGCTGTTTGGCCGACTTCTGCCGAAAGGACAGGACCAAAAAAGGTCTGCTGACCAGAGTGTTCTGGCGGGGGGCCGTCCCCCTGTCAGAACACAATAGAACAGCAGGGGAGATTGATGTACTAACATCAGATTGTTAGTATAGCCGCTCCAACCTGAGCTGTCAGGTTCTTTTCATTCAGCTCGCTGGATTGAGAAAAAAAAAAACTAACAGTGTTTACTAGACTTAACAGAAGGACAAAAAATAACACAGCCTTCCTATACATTTGTTTCTTTTAGTTTTTTTTTTAGTTATGATGAGATTCATTTGTTTTGGACTTAGGCACAAACTTACTTTTCTACTCCCATATCTTGTCCCAAAATCTCCTTCTAATAGAGAACACCTGCAGCAGTTCTTCACACTGACATATGTAACATAAGCCCAAAAGTGCATGAATCCTCCTCTCTTTTAGCTGCCACAGGCTGGGCTTGAAGAAGTGCCTTCTACTTTTCTCTTGTGGTACATAAAGTAGTCATTAGCCTCTTCGTGTTGTCCACTGAAGCAATTGCACATCCAAAGGGAGGTTTTTCATTGCACATAATGCTGCAGATTAATTGGGAATGCCATTCTTTGCAAAAATAATATACCGTACATTTATTTACTATACTTAGGCACATCCTCTACTCTTTATAATTTTTAAAGCCATAATATGTTTGTTAACACGCTTGCAAATCTCTTTGCAAAGAATACTCAATATGTTCACTGGAGGGCAGTAGGGGTGAACCCAGGATCAGGCTTTAAAATACAGCAATTTTTAATACCTATCATCACAAGATATACCACATGCAGTCTTTGCATAGATATCTTGAGATAATGCCTTTTGTGAATCAGCCAGTGCATTATTTGTATACCTTTGATAAAAATAACACACAGCGAAGCACATTGAGGAAAGCTTTGTCTATTGAGAACAATATGAATATAATGATCTTCCCCTTCTGTATGACATTTACATCAGGTTCATTGTCTTAAGAGGCAATATTTCTGTTTTACAAAATTGCACTGTAACAAAAAGATTACATTTGCTTAGTGTTTTATGAGCAGTATCTATGTTGCACTTACAGTATGTAAATTTATATTTTTAATGTTCAGAATCTCTTTAAGACCAACTCCACCCAGTAGAAAATAAATCAGTATAAAAGGGGCACTTTAAAGTCTCAGCTTCAGCTGCAAATAAAGATTATCACATTGTCAGTCAGCATAGTGTTTCATATGTCACATTGCAAACTCTGTAACATGTAACATGACAGCACTGAATTTCAAATTATAGACAGATCCTTAGAGGGCCAGAAACATTTTATTTTGAGAAAAAAAAAAAACTATAAACATTTTAAAGGCACATAAATATTTTTTTAAATGGTACCAATGTCTAATATGTTTGAATACCTTGTCATTTCAATTACCCTTGAAAGACCTTTTTTCTTGAAATCACACAACAAAGATGAAGAAGATGATGTAGAACAATAGTAACTTCTATAGGTGAGCTAAAGCCCTTGAAGGATAAGCATTGTTGGCTGTGCTTCAGGCATTTTATTGCCTTTCCTGATGATTATCTGCCTGCTAACGATCCTCTACACCGTGTACCACTGCTTTAGTAATTCCCTAAGCTCCAACAAAATGTCTTTTCAACCAATATTTTAGCGGATGCAGGAAAGCAATCATCTAACTTTTACAGGACTATGTTTAACTCCTTAGTCTGAGAGATTCTAAAGATACAGGTATCAGAGAAACTTGTGACAAGTTAATGTTACACTAACATTTCAATGTAAAATGAACAAGATAATGAAAGGGGTTGTAAAGGTTTGTGTTTTTTCACCTTAATGCATCCTATGCATTAAGGTGAAAAAACACCTGGCAGTCACCGGCCGCCCAGCCCCCCTGTTTTGCTTACCTGAGCCCTGGAACTTGACCCAGCGGGGATGTGCTGTCTCCCTGCCCGGGGTTCTCAGCTCTTGATTGGATAGATTGATAGCAGCGTAGCCATTGGCTCCTGCTGCTGTCAATCAAATCTAATGATGCAGGCACCAGGGGGCGGAGCCCAGTTCTGCATTCAGCCTCTATGGACGTCTGAATGCTGGACTCAGGAGTGAGCCCACAAGGTAATCCCCCAGGAGAGCGCTTCTCCCAGGGGGTTACCCAATGGGGAGGAGCAGCGAGAGCCGCCGGGGGACCCCAGAAGAGGATGTTCAGGGCCACTCTGTGCAAAACGAGCTGCACAGTGGAGGTAAGTATGATATGTTTTTTTTTTTTTTTTAATTACCCTTACAATCACTTGAATGACATTACTTACAGACAGTCTTACCTTCAAGCAATGAAAGCTGGAATGAATATATGGCATAAAGAGCAATAGCTGATTGACAATACGGTTGTGAGCTGTTATATACAGTGGGTAAAATAAGTATTGAACATTTTTCTAGGTAAATATATTTCTAAAGATGCTATTGACATGAAGTTTTTACCACATGTCGGTAAAAACCCATGCAATCCATACATACAAAGAAACCAAAACAAATAAGTTAAGAAATTAAGTTATATGTAATAAAATGGAATGACACAGGGAAAAAGTATTGAACGCGTTAACTGAAATGTATTTAATACTTGGTAAAAAATCCTTTGTTGATAATGACAGCTCTTGAAGGTTCCATTGGCCTCTTCTATGAACTCTGATCTTTAGTTCTTTCTATAGATTTTCTATTGGATTCAAGTCAGGTGATTGGCTGGGCCATTCTAGCAGCTTTATTTTCTTTATTTGAAACCAATTTAGAGTTTCCTTGGTTTTGTGTTTGGGATCATTGTCTTGCTGAAATGTCCACCCTTGTTTCATCTTCATCATCCTGGTAGATGGCAGCAGATTTTTATTAAGAATGTCTTGGTACATTTTTCCATTCATGCTTCCTTCAATGACAGGAAGTTTGCCAGTACCGTATTCTGAAAAACAGCCCCACACCATGATGTTCCTAGCTCCAAACTTCACTGTTGGTATGGGGGTGTTTTTGGGGTGATGTACAGTGCCATTTGACCGCCAAACATAATGTGTGTTATGACATCAAAAGAGTTTAATTTTGGTCTCATTTGACCAGACTATATTCTCCTAGTATTTCACAGGCTTTTCTAAATGTTGTGCAGCAATCTTTAAACAAGCTTCAACATGCCTTTTCTTCAGCAATCAAGTCTTGCGTGGGGAGCGTGCATACAGGCCATGGCGGTTGAGTGCATTACTTATTGTTTTCTTTGAAACAATTGTACCTGCTAATTCCAGGTCTTTCTGAAACTGTCCTTGGCTCTTGGACAACTCTTCTGATAGTTCTTTTTACTCCTCTGTCAGAAATCTTGCGAGGAGCACCTGGTTGTGCCCAGTTTATGGTGAAATGATGTTCTTTCCACTTCCGTACTATGGCCCCAACAGTGCTCACTGGAACATTCAGAAGTTTAGAAATCCTTCTGTAACCAATGCCATCAGTATGTTTTGCAACAATAAGGTTGCAAATGTCTGGAGAGAGCTCTTTGCTTTTACCCATCATGAGATGTTTCTTGTGTGGCACCTTGGTAATGAGACACCTTTTTATAGGCCATCAGTTGAGACTGAACCAGCTGATATTAATTCGCACTAACAAGGGACAGGATTGCTTTCTAATGCCTTTTTTCACTTCCCTTTCTTCATGTGTTCAATAGTTTTTCCCTATGTCATTCCATTTTATTACACATAACTTAATTTCTGAACTTATTTGTTTTGGTTTCTTTGTATGTATGGATTGCATGGGTTGTTGCTGGCATGTGGTGAACATTTTATGTCAATTGCACCATTAGAAACATATTTACCTAGAAAAATGGTGATGTGTTCAATACTTATTTTACCCACTGTATATCATCACAGTAATTCAGGCAGTTTGTATGTTTAGAAAATACACTGGCTTGCGTGGAAGTAAAACATAATATTTATTTTATTCATCTTTGAATCTAAGATCCTTTATTGTTGAATTCTTTATTTCAGGCTTATGACTTGTATGCCATATATAGGTTTGCTTAACTCTGATCCTTTTAACAGTTGTAAAAATGAAAAGCCAAATGGATATATGTGTGTTTTCAAGGATACCATTAAGCTGACATAATTTCATTATACCAGTGGAAAACTTGAATTGCTATGTAAGCTGTGTGTTATGAACCTAAAGCACATCTAAATCCAAAAATAAAAAAAGTTTTGTTTTTTTTAATCACTTTTTCTTTATTAAGACAAATTCCAACATACAACATAGAAATACACATTGCACAATATATCTATATAAATATTTTCATTAACATACACCACATCTAACTCCACCACCCCGAGAAAGAGAAAGAAAAAAAGAGAGAAAAAAAAATAAAGAAATAAGAAAAAAAAAGAAAAAGGAAAAAGCCCACCCATTTTCCTACCCGTAACCAAAACTCAATTTGTGCAAAACATTATTCAAAGTATAATGACAAACAACCAACAATACAAATATAAATAAATAAATTATATATATATATATCTATATATATATATAGATATATCTATATATATCTATATATATATATAGATATATATATATATATAGATATATATATATAAATTTTAAAAAGTGTATAATTTCAAATGACTATTTTCGTGTCCTATTATGTTTAGGGTTTACATTTAATATAATCTCCCTCTACTATTTCATTTTCATACCTCTCCACCTTTCACTTCAATCTACCCTTCTTTATGTGATTCCATTACGTGTTGCCCATCCCCTGCCTAATTTACTATTATAACTTATCCTCTTCCCTTAATGACATCAATCATCTCTCCACTGTGCCTCCCAGAGGAGGAAAAAAAAAAGAAACAACACAAAAAAAGAAAGAAAAAAAAACCCCATATCCTCCCAATTTCCCCCCACCAGATGCATCCAACAGACTATCAGATCCATAACGCAGCATTGCCCCCAAAAAGGTTTAATCCACCCCTATTTCTGAGGAGTAATACAGCCATCCTGCTCATGTATCTTTAAATGTATTCTGTTGGTCTTTAACCATATGTTTCCATCTCTCTGCTTCCATTATTTTTTCTACCTCCCTTTTCCAATCCATTATAGTGGAACATCCAGACTGTTTCCAAAATCTAGGTATCAATATTTTGGCTGCGTTTAGCAAATTGAGAGTAACATTTCATTAAATAAAGCTAAGCAGATGATGGCATCCCATGAAAAAGAAAATGTAATGGAAAGAATTCTATAGGTCTAAGTGTCATTTTCTTAATCCAAGGGGCTATCTCCTCCCAGAAAACTTTAATCTTTGGGCAATGCCACCATAAATGCAGAAATGAACCCCTTTGGTTACACCCCTTCCAACAGTTAAAATGATCCGCCGATGGATATATCTGAGCCAATCGAAGCGGTGTATGATACTATCTTGTCAGGAACTTCTAAGACATCTCGTGTATATGGGAACTTATTGAAGTATGGTGTGTCGCTCCCATCAGCCTTTTAATCTGCTCTGATGTAAAATTATAGCCCAGTACTCTTTCCCATTCACAAATGAAATAGGGAGTTGTCATATTTTGGGCACTCAGAACCAGCCTATACATTCGAGACAACATATGGCCCGGCTCTGATAAGTTAACACACCATTCCTCAAAAGTAGTAAGCGGGTTCACTGGCCTAATCTGGTGCTTCCACTTATTGAACAAGTCTGTCAGACGACGGTATTTCCATACAGCCATTGGTACTTCCCCCAGTATTCAAACCAAATCCACCAATGGAAGCAATTTACCCTGTGGGGCCACACCAGCGCAATTACCTTTCCGTCCATTCCCCAGCGATCTAAACTCCCTTTCTCTTCCCACAGGGAAAACCAGGGAAATCCTTCCAATGGTGTTAAAGAGGATATGGGGGGGGGGGGCAAACTTTCCCGTACTGTTCATTCTGTCCCAAATGGATAGTGTTGTCTTCGTCAGTGGTGATGCATATTCAGACAACCCCCTATAAATAACCGGAATCCAGGGGGCTCCGGCCAAGTTCCTACCTGCTAATGTTTTCTCCAAGGGCACCCAAATTTTACTAGCAAAGTCATGGCACCAGTTTATTATACAAACCAGGGCCATGGCTCTGAATAAAATGCTATATCCGGGAGTCTCACCCCACCCTCCAGTTTTGGTCTCTTCAAAATCTCGTGTGCCAACCTGGGATGTTTATCTCCCCACTCAAAGGTCATAAAAGCCCTTCGTATTTGTTTAAAGAATGTCTGTGGGAGTGTTATGGGTACGGTATGTAAAACGTAAATAAGCCTGGGAATTACACTCATTTTAAGTGCGTTTATCCTGCCAAACCATGTCAGAGTATGACTTCTCCACTTTTGCAAGTCTTTTATTATGGATACCTTCAAGGGTCCATAGTTTAGATCATATAGGTACTTTGAATCTGAAGAGATATAGATCCCTAAATAGAATATAGAATCAAAGCGCCAAACAAAAGGAAAAGATTGTTGCAAGGTGGTCTTCATCCTCAAAGGCAGATGGCTCGGCATCAACACTGATTTCTCAATATTTATTTTAAAATTAGATATAAGGCCAAACCTGTCTATTTCCAACATTAGTTCCGTCAACGACTCTTGAGGAGAGGAGAGGTACAACAGTAGATCATCTGCGTAAGCTGAGATTTTATGTTCTGTTGATCCAATACAAATCCCCTTGATCTTCCTATTTCCCCTAATCATGCGCAGAAAGGGCTCCAGCACCATAGTAAATAACAATGGGGACAGTGGGCATCCCTGCCTAGTCCCATTCCGTATCTCAAAATATTCTGATAGTCTACCATTAGCTTTAACCCTTGGTCTAGGATCTGCATACAGTACCGTCACCCATCCCATCATTCGCTCTCTCAGACCCATCTCCCTCAAAACTCCGACCATAAACTCCCACCCCACCCTATCGAATACTTTTTTCATCATCCATTGAAATTACTACACTCGGGGTCTGGTTCAGTCCATTATGCATCCAATGCAAAACATGCATGGCCCGAATAGTATTATCTCTAGCCTCTCGGACCTTCATAAACCCTGTTAGATCTGGGTGAATCAATTTACCTATATGTTCTTGTAACCTTAGGGCCAGAATTTTAGCCAGGAGCTTTGTGTTAGAGTTATGGAGGGAGATGGGTCTGTAGCTGGCATAGCACTGAGGTTTTTTCCCAACCTTCAGGAGAACTGTCACATAAGCCAACAGTGCCTCTGGAGGCAATATGTTAGAGACCGAGATAGAGTTAAGGTATCGGCAAAGAGGAACCAACAGGATTGAGGAAAACGTTTTATAATACATATTTGTGAAACCATCAGGTCCCGGGCTTTTACCTAATGGCAAAGCTGCAATCGCTCCGCCCAGTTCTTCAATGGAGATTGCTTTTTCCATTTCCTCCAAGGCCACAGATGGAATGGCCTGTAGCCCTGAGGCCTCAAGATATGCCTGAATTCTATCCAAACGTCCACCCTCCTCCGCCCCCACAAAACAAAAAAGTTTTGACACGCTTTTTCTCCATGCGGGAGCATTATTCAGTGGGTGCAATGGCTTCTGGGCAGATCAGATCAACGGTCCTCTTGCAAGTATTCATGATATCAGTGAGAAACACAAACTTTGTGGTAATCATCACTTAGCTGAATTGGTCGATAGTCTTACTGATGTAATTGCTAAACTGTGTAAAGTATCTAGAAATCCTTTTTCACATATTTGATCAGGTATTGCTTGTTTGTTTACTGAGCAAGCTTGTGATTTTATTTCTGTAAAGTCAAATGTTGAATCCGTTCCTAAGGCTTTAGAACCTCTTGGTGTCAGGACCAAGGGGAAGACAGAAGAGGAGACCGCATTGGGTGCTTCAGAAGAAGGAGGTCAGAACCTGCAACCTAGGCTGTTGAAGTTGTTCACAGTTCATGGTGGAGGGCCCACTTTAGCCTTTTTGTCTTGGATGCTAAAGGACCTTTCCCTAGCACTGCCTGTTTGTTTAATATTGCCAGTATGCTTTCTAATGACTCTTCTGTTTGTGATCATGTAAATACTTTGTTGCTGAAACAGGTTAATGTATCTCAAAACTCTCCCAAAGAGGTCTTGCACTGCAGGCTGATGGCAAAGATTCATTGACATTTTATCCTTCTTGTCAAATGAATTTGTCAAAAACTGATAAAAGGGAGTAACCATAGGCCAGGGAGGACAGACACAGGTAAGTCTCACAGTTGGCTTTTGCATTTTTGAAATTGTGCTTGAATTCGACAATAAATGCTTGAGATTATTCCAACATTTTAGTTAGTTTTGTTTAGTTTAGTTAGTTTAGTTATCAGTTTACCCCTATCTAACATGGGATTTCAAGGACACGGGTTTGTGGCTAAACTTGATGTTACTGCTATGTTCCACTTTTTAGCAAAAACCTTTCAACCACTCTACAACTCCTTTTTATAAATAATTATGGTTCGCTTTTATTGAATTTTGTTGAACCCTTTATTTGCCTAACTTTTTCTAATTTTTGTATTTCCGTTTTTATCACATAATCCAGCACTTAACTTTTTTCAGTAGGGGTTCTCTGTAAGATGAGTGTATATAAATGTGCCACGCTACTCCTAACCAACAATCAATACAACCTAAGCTGTAAAGTAATCTGGATGATATGTGTAACATAAAACAGTGAATTACAAAATAATCAAATCATAATATAAAGTGCTCGTAAAATAATAATCCAATCATAATTTAAAGTGCTCGTGCTCCGTGAAACACACACAGTCCATAATGATATATATATAATCAACACAGTCCATATAAAGTGATAAGGTGTCTTCATGCAATGTGCACTCCTCCCCCTTCAGTTGTACCCTCACCTTAAGGGCTTAGAAAATAAGCCAAAAGATGTTTTCAGCAAATATCCTGGACCATCCTTCTATCTCCTATAAGTATACTGGCTGCTGTGTGCTGGTACTCCTCCCTGGTCACCTCCTGCTCCTAATAATAGCCCAGCTTTAAGAGAATACCAGTTTTCTCCTGGTCACTTCCAATAAGCCTCCTCGCATATGCCACATAGGAAGAATAATAGAGGCATACAATAGTGTGATACCGTCTAAAACATGTTTAATCTTAAAAAACGCTTAAAGTTCATACAACTCACATTTACATAGTAACAGAATGCTTCTGAAGTGCTGTAATGCTGTGGTGGTGAGGGGGGGATAGGGTCACCTGAATCCTGGATCTGCAGCCCCGGTTTCTCAGCGTTCAATCTATCCTCTGCCTCCTCTCCAGATCACTTCCTGCTTCCCACACGTCAGACAATCAGGCTCCTCCTACCGGTTTCATCACAAATCTCATGACTTCCTCTGGGATTAACAAGTGTAGTGTGAATGCAGCCTAAGACTTTCGGGGGTGTCAGCGGGGGGGTGCACAATGTTTAGTGGCTGCAGCCACTGGGAGTGTGTGTACACCCCAAAAGCCAACTGTTTGGTTTTTAACAAAAGTGAAATGAAAGTTCAATAGTTGCACAGTCGCCTGCTCGCTTTCTGTGAGCCTTGAGTGTGTCCCTACCAAGCTTTCTGGGCCCTGCTGTGCCCCATCTGGGACTAAGCGGAGGGGAAGGAGACCAGCAAACATCCATCTGCTGATTTCCCCCAGCTAGAATGAACCCAGGAGCAACCTGTAAAATATCAATTCCAGTTTCTGTTGTCACTTTTCCTGGCCCTTGTGGCCAGGGAAGAAGCCAATAGAACACAATCTGTGCTCTATCAGCTTAACTGGAAGGCAGGTGAGATGTCAAAGATCCCATGATATCTCAATAAAGAGAATCAAAATAATAGAAGGCATGCACATATGAACGAAAATGCAACCATCAAGAGCCTCTATGTACATAAACGTCACTTGTTACATACATGTTACATATTACATATCACCAAAGTAATAATTCTTGGGTGACTGTTCATGGTTAACTGTAAACTGATGACCTGTAGGGGTTTTTAAATCGTCATCTATAAAAAAAATGAGGGTAGCTAGTCTATCTAGTTCTCTGTGAAGGGACTCTGCCCTTGTTGCTGTAAAGGAAGAAGCTTGTGTGCTGTTAGCTGCTTCTATTACAAGGCCAAGTCCACAGCTTGCTATATGCAAGGACTTCTGCTTCAGCTCTACATTTAACTGTTTCTACTACAAGCCAAGTCCACAGTTTGCTATATGCAAGGACTTCTGCTTCAGCTCTACATTTAACTGTTTCTACTACAAGCCAAGTCCACAGTTTGCTATATGCAAGGACTTCTGCTTCAGCTTTACAGCGTTCACTGCCTTTAATCTGTACAAAGTTCTATTTTTGGAGTATCCCACTCAATTCCCTCAACCCTATCCAAGTTCTCCAAAAATGAAAACAACACCCCTAGACTAGTTATTGAGGAAAAGTGTGGCTGAGATTGTGTGCCTGGCTGCGGGGCAATCCACCGGGGAAGAACCTAGGCAAATTTCCAGCGGCTCCTACAGGAGTAAGCGCTACACATAATTTGCATGCAATCTAGGCAGACACAGCCCTCTCCACCCAATACCCAAGAACTGATAATTGGTAAAGTGTGTGAGGCATGCACTTTAGTATTCATGATTTGTATATGTATTATTAGAGATCCCAAATTCCCTCCTGGTTTTATGTCCTATATTTTAAAGACTCTAGCAAATGCAAAGTTTGCAGTTACTAAGCAGCTGGCCAGAGAAGGAGGAACCAGTGGGAAGCACTGGAATACTTAAACATTTTTTGTTTGCTTTAAGTTTAGTGTTTATTCAAAAAAATAAGTTATGGTATGTTTATTTGCACTTTTTTTTATCCGTTAACTCTAGGGGAGAACTGCGTTTAATTAAATATTAGGGAATTTTAAACTGCTGCCCAGTTTAATGTCACCATTTTGTTTTGTGCTCCAATGTTTGTCATACCTGTATTTTTTTGTTTTTACAGTTTTGATATATTTAACTATTGACCATGAGGATTTTGGTCATGAGCATCATTTCATCTACCAAAAGAGAATCCATGTTTCAGAAAGTAGAAGATGACTGGCTAAAAACTCTGCTGGGTACACACAGATGTGTCATTACCCATATAGACAGCTGTCACTTCCTTCTCTAAACATTGATCTACTAAGTGAAACACAGATTATTAACTGAGCCACTCGAACATTTCAAATTCTACAAATTACAGCTGTGTGAAGCTGCTGAACAATAATTTCTCAGAGAGGGCAAACAAACTCGCACTAAAAACAGCCCGACCTATGGATTAAACATCATTATACCATTAGCTTAAGAGCTTGGCTTTCCCACTTCACTATTTTCCAGTTGTAGAACAAGCTGTGTAATCAAAATAGCCCTGATTACAACACAGAGACACTTTTCAGCTTAAATACAAATGTCATTGCCATTTTTATGATTACACATACAATGGTTGTAATAATAATATACTTAAAACCTCCTGAAAATATGTGCCTATGGCCATAATGCTTTCAAGCAGAAATGCTGACAAGCTACACAATTCAGTAATACTTCTGTAAAGTGTATTTCTTTTGACCTATGACTGTTTCTGCATTTGGATACCCATATGATACATAATACTCATTGGAACTACATGTTTATTATACTAACTTGCCAATGCATACAATGAAGTTTGATTCAGCAATGCCCCCCCCCCCCCAATTCATTCTATTTTCCATGCAGAACAGCTTGGCATTTTACCTTATGCAAATCTGTCATCAAGCAAAATTCTTGTGTCAGAATCCTCAGATGGATATTTGTAACAATTAATTCACAGTTTTATTTGCCTTGATGAAAAGTGATAAAAATGTAGTATGTTCATTCATTTTAGAAAGGATGTCAGGACAATTCAGAGTAAAAACTGAGCTGAGTGGATGCTGACTGGGAGATCCTTTCTCATAAATTCAACAGTGGTGGCTGGTGAAGTTTTAGGATGGGCCCTTCCTTGTTGACCCCTCCCACTTCTCATAAGCCCCACCCCTTATAGAATCCACCCACTCTGTCCCTTGTATTCCACTTGCTTCCACCCATAGTGTCAGGAGTATACAATACAGCCCCAGAATTACAGAACAGAGTATACAGCTCAGCATCACAGGACAGGAGTATACAGTCCCAGAATCACAGGACAGAGTATACAGCTCAGCATCACAGGACAGGGTATACAGCTCTGCATCACAGGACAGAGAATATAGCTCAGTCTCACAGATCATGGTATATAGGTCAGCATTACAGATATGGTATATAGATCAGCATTACAGATGCAGTATATAGATCAGCTTTAAAAATATGGTATAGAGATCAGCATCACAGATCAGGGTATATAGATCAGCATCACAGGACAGAGTGTATAGCTCAGCCTCACAGATCAGGATTACAGATATGGTTTATAGATGGAACAGCTGAGTGTTGTCAGTCCTATCTATGAAGCTGATCTATATACCCTGATGTGTGATGCTGATGTATATACCCTGATCTGTGATGCTGCTCTATATACACTGATCTGTGATGATGATCTATATACACTGATCTGTGATGCTGATCTATATACCCTGATCTGTGATGTTGATCTATATACCCTGATCTGTGAGGCTGAGCTATATATCCTGTCCTGTGATGCTGATCTATATACCCTGATCTGTGATGCTGATCTATATACCCTGATCTGTAATGCTGACCTATATACTATCTATCCCATTTACAAGGAACAGATAAAAGAGTTCATTTCAAGTGTGCTATTTGCATTTGGAATCTGTTGCTGTCAACTCTCAATATGCGATCCAAAGAGCTGTCACTATCAGTGAAACAAGCCATCATTAGGCTGAAAAAACAAAACAAACCCTTCAGAGAAATAGCAAAAACATTAGGTGTGGCCAAATCAACTGTTTGGAACATCCTTAAAAAGAAAGAATGCCCTGGTGAGCTCAGCAACACCAAAAGACCCAGAAGACCACGGAAAACAACTGTGGTGGTTGACCGAAGAATTCTTTCCCTGGTGAAGAAAACACCCTTACAACAGTTGGCCAGATCAAGAACACTCTCCAGGAGGTAAGTGTATTTGTGTCAAAGTCAACAATCAAGAGAAGACTTCACCAGAGTGAATACAGAGGGTTCACCACAAGATGTAAACCATTGGTGAGCCTCAAAAACAGGCCAGATTAGAGTTTGCCAAACAACATCTAAAAAGTCCTTCACAGTTCTGGAACAACATCCTATGGACAGATGAGACCAAAATGGAGAAGGAAAGGAACTGCTCATGATCCAAAGCATACCACCTCATCAGTGAAGCATGGTGGTGGTAGTGTCATGGCGTGGGCATGTATGGCTGCCAATGGAACTGGTTCTCTTGTATTTATTGATGATGTGACTGCTGACAAAAGCAGCAGAATGAATTCTGAAGTGTTTTGGGCAATATTATCTGCTCATATTCAGCAAAATGCTTCAGAACTCATTGGACGGCGTTTCACAGTGCAGATGGACAATGACCCGAAGCATACTGCGAAAGCAACCCAAGAGTTTTTTAAGGGAAAGAAGTGGATTGTTATGCAATGGCCAAGTCAATCACCTGACCTGAATCCGATTGAGCATGCATTTCACATGCTGAAGACAAAACTTGGGAAAATGCCCCAAGAACAAGCAGGAACTGAAGACAGTTGCAGTAGAGGCCTGGCAGAGCATCACCAGGGATGAAACCCAGCGTCTGGTGATGTCTATGTGTTCCAGACTTCAGGCTGTAATTGACTGCAAAGGATTTGCAACCAAGTATTAAAAAGTGAAAGTTTGATGGAAGATTGTTAATCTGTCCCATTACTTTTGGTCCCTTAAAAAGTGGGAGGCACATATTGTAATTGTAATTCCTACACCATTCACCTGGTTTGTATGTAAATACCCTCAAATTAAAGCTGAAAGTCTGCAGTTAAAGCACATCTTGTTTGTTTCATTTCAAATCCATTGTGGTGTATAGAGCCAAAAAGATTAGAATTGTCGATGTCCCAATATTTATGGACCTGATTATATATATATATGTGTGTGTGTATATATATATATATATATATATATATATATATATATATATATATATCACTGAGTGTTTCAACATCTGCTGCGTCACACAGCCACACATCACCCTGCTGCTCAGGCATCCATTTTAGGCACACTTTTCCAGTCAATGAACAGCCTCTTGCTTGTTTTTGTTGTTTTTATTAGGGGATTAAACTTGGATGGGGAAAAGGGACATGGGATGCCCAAATGATGAATACTTCTAAAAAATCATATGATTACATCGCTTGTTTTCATATTGTAGCGCTGGTAGATTTACAATGTACCGCAGATTAGGTAAATTTAGTAAATTGGGTGTTAGGAAGGTTAAAAGGTTGCCTCTGTTCCAGCTTGGCTGACGTTGTGTGTGCTTCCGTGCTGACCAGTGGGTGTCGCTGTTACCACTAGTCAGTGTTGAAAAGGCAACGTGTCGAAGTGTATAGATGCTCCTCTGTCTCGGAGACAAGATCGGTGGAGCTGGTCCTCTGAGTTGCATTCTGGGAAGGGGGTATTTATGGGACAGACGCCATGTTTTAGTGTTGTTTTACAGCCACCTGCTGGCCCTCCTGGCCGACAGGTATGCGTTAAGGAGCTACCTCGTGGTCCTCCGATCGGGAGGCCCACGATACTGCGGCACAGGGGTGGGTCCAGAGGCTTGTCTGGGGCCTACCACTGCGGCCGAGGAATGGTCCTGAGCTGTCGGTCCTGTGTGAAGAAGCTGGACAGCCGAGGAGATCCCAGGGGAGGACCCGTCTTGGAGAGATCACGCAGCATGCTGGTCTATAGAGGGGCCTGGTGACTCGGTTGCAGGACGTATCCAAAAGAAGTAATTATACAGCATGGTGTCGCCGGTTTGGCTTAAAGGTTCAGGCACTGTGACTGACTGTTCACTGCAGAAGATCTGATACATCCTGTGGCAGAGGATCGTGCAGATTTACCCCCCCCAAGTAAGTCTGTGGCAGAGACTTTAGATTCGTGCTGCCTACTGGCTGCTAGACCAGTGAGAGAGGCCTATCCAGATGAGCAAAGAGTGTGTCCCACAAGGGGAGCGCATTCAATCCAATTATCTGAAATCTATCGGGACATTTGTTGCTAAGATATTTGAAGAAGATATTTGAGTTTCTCCTGAAAGTTTCCTTTTCCACCTCTTTCCTGCTACTTCCTAAAGTTTGACTGTTTAATAAAGCATTGAAAACGTACTCCAGTGTTGGTGCGTGTGTCGTCCAGCAGTAAGCTCAACGGAACACTTAGACCCGGTGCTGGTGAAACAGAGGGAAGCAAAGTGTAGGTAACAGACCCGCTTAAACCAGCAGCTCCATCGTGAGTTATTGCTACATTTGGGGGCGTCGTTTGTTGACCGACAATTATTGCAACCCAGGGGAGTGTTTTACCGGGAGTTTACAGAGAGAGCTGGACTTTAGAAAAAAAAATCTTTTCGGGAAGAGGAAAGGTTAAACTACAGGACTTTGTTTTTGGTGTGTAGACGCTGGGCACCAGAAGAGGCCCGTGAGCTACGTGACTGAAAGAACAAGTGGGAGGAGTTACCCTACTTGCTACCACATGGGATGCGTTTAGTGTGCTTGGCGCCAGAGGAGAAAAGAGGCCTCGTGATCGTGCTGAAAAGATCAGAGTGTGGCCATGTCTTTTCCGGCGTTGCAATCGGTTGTGGGACCCAGAGTGTTCCCGGCAAGCACCGTGATGAATACTGTGCAATCTGGAACTCTGCTCACGGATACTGGAGTTCGAATGAAACCGCAGGGGAAGTTTGTCCTGTATACCTCTGGAGATGTTGAGGGACTGGGCATGACCTGCCATCGATGTGGAGGATTGGCCGTGCATCTTCGTCCATTCGGCCGATGTCTGCAGTGTGGAGAGTATTTGTTTGCAGTGGAGCCACCTACTATGCCACCCTGTGCCTATCGGATGGACTGGGTGACAGGTATCGCTACAGTGGAAGCTGCTACCCCTATAGGAAAAAAGCGACGGGCCGCCACTTCGCCTGTTGCTGCCGATAATGTTTCGGAGAGAGACACTGCTGCTGCCGTCTCATCAGGAGACATTACTGTGATTCCTGAGTCCACTACACCTGTTCCTGTAGTACCTACTCAGAGGAAGGTGGGCTATGTGAAAGGTTCTCGCGGCAGTGGTCGAGGCCTACCCCAGAGGTTACCTGAGCCGGAGCTACCAGAGCCTACGTCTGGAACGGGTAAGCCATTATTGGGGACTGTAAATAAGTATTTGCCAGCAGAAGAATTGAGAGACTCGGAAATAGAATCCATGTCGGATCTTTCCAGGGATGATGACTTGTTCGAAACCATGTCGCAAGAGCTATTGTGGTCACAAGGCGAAGATGTTGCCTCCACAATGACCCTTCCTGAATGGACTGGCATGAGTTCTGGGAAGACGTCGCCCTGTGTGGAGACGCACAGTGCTATTGCTGGGACTTTGTCAAAAGTTATTGAATCACTACAGACACCTGCTGGGTCTATGGTGAAAAAGTCATTAGACTCCTGTGTACCGCCTGGTATAGGAAAAGACAGATCTTTGCCAAAACTTGCTCGCTTGCAAAGGATGTTAAACAAGCGTGTGGCCGCAGAGTATGGATTAGAATTTCCTTATGTGCCCCAGGATGTCATGCGGGAGATTGAAGCTAATCGGGAACTTTGGTACAATGAAGCTGTTTGGGACTACTTATCTGTGCCTAAGCCCTTTAGAAAGACTGGATGTTCTGTCCGGATGGATGAACGTTTTAACGGATGCTTTGTTCATTGGAACTATGGTCGGCATATCTATGCTGATAAAGTGGTGATCTGCAGACCGGGAAAGGACAATGCTGTGTATTTTATCACCACTGTAGACAAAGAAGGAAAATATGTGACTCTACCAGATCCTCGGTTCTACTGGTAATTGTGGACACTAATACCTTGAAGTTAGTTAGTTAGATAGTGACAGGGCAAAAGAGATCTGCGCGGTCAAGATTTGCGGATCCTGTTCTGTGTTAAATCCAAGGACTTCTGTTTGATAGCCGGATTTCTTTGATAAGAAAAATAAGAAAAGTTCTTATGCAGGGATGGACTCATAAAGATTATATATATTTATTGGTATGGATCATAGGAAGAGAGTCTCATTTTAAATGAGGCTTTGCTCCTGGTGCTGTGTAGTGTATATACGTGTGTTTAAATATGTTTCTTTTTCAGGGATCATCGGATCATATGCAGAGCTGGGAGGCTTTTCAGCTAGTTAGTGAGAAAAAAAAAAGTATATTGTGGTTTTGTTTGCGGCTGTGAACATAATGTTTTATAGATATAAGTGTTATAATGTCTTTAAACTGTCCTTTTCTTCTTTCTCCTTGCCTATCTAAAGTTATGAGAAACTCAAATGCTACTCTCAGGCTTGAGAGTTACTGTTACTGTGTTAAGGACAGACGTTGGGGACAACCTCTATTGTAGGGGGGGGGAGTATGTAGCGCTGGTAGATTTACAATCTACTGCAGATTAGGTAAATTTAGTAAATTGGGTGTTAGGAAGGTTAAAAGTTCGCCTCTGTTCCAGCTTGGCTGACGTGTGCTTCCGTGCTGACCGGTGGGTGTCGCTGTTACCACTAGTCAGTGTTGGAAAGGCAACGTGTCGAAGTGTATAGATGCTCCTCTGTCTCGGAGACAAGCTCGGTGGAGGTGGTCCTCCGAGTTGCATTCTGGGAAGGGGGTATTTATGGGACAGACGCCATGTTTTAGTGTCGTTTTACAGCCACCTGCTGGCCCTCCTGGCCGACAGGTATGCGTTAAGGAGCTACCTCGTGGTCCTCCGATCGGGAGGCCCATGATGCTGCGGCACAGGGGTGGGTCCAGAGGCTTGTCTGGGGCCTACCACCGCGGCCGAGGAATGGTCCTGAGCTGTCGGTCCTGTGTGACGAAGCTGGACAGCCGAGGAGATCCCAGGGGAGGACCTGTCTTGGAGAGATCACGCAGCGCGCTGGTCTATAGAGGGGCCTGGTGACTCGGTTGCAGGACGTATCCAAAAGAAGTAATTATACAGCATGGTGTCGCCGGTTCGGCTTAAAGGTTCAGGCGCTGTGACTGACTGTTCACTGCAGAAGATCTGATACATCCTGTGGCAGAGGATCGTGTAGATTTACCCCCCCAAGTAAGTCTGTGGCAGAGACTTTAGATTCGTGCTGCGTACTGGCTGCTAGACTGGTGAGAGAGGCCTATCCAGACGAGCAAAGAGTGTATTCCACAAGGGGAGCACATTCCATCCAATTATCTGAAATCTATCGGGACATTTGTTGCTAAGATATTAGAAGAAGATATTTGAGTTTCTCCTGAAAGTTTCCTTTTCCACCTCTTTCCTGATACTTCCTAAAGATTGACTGTTTAATAAAGCACTGAAAACGTACTCCAGTGTTGGTGCGTGTGTCGTCCAGCAGTAAGCTCAACGGAACCCCTAGACCCGGTGCCGGTGAAACAGAGGGAAGCAAAGTGAAGGTGACAGACCCGCTTAAACCAGCAGCTCCACCGTGAGTTATTGCTACAATATCTTTCTGGTAAGCAGATTGATAGCACGTGGGTGTGGTGTGCCTTTCCTTTGCACACTGAATTTTGTTTGAGGTTTCAAGTCATCTCTACTTCTTATTGATTTTCTATGGACTATCACATGTATTTTTAAATTTGTTTCACCTAAGCGTTGCATTTTGGCTTTTTATATTTGTGTTTGATTAAATCAACAAACTATGCTGTCTGCTCTTATTGTTCTTTTTAGTTAGCACAGATATTGGTTCACCTGTTTTCTTTTCTGATGAATACTTCTAGTTGAAATAAAGGTAATTGAATCCAAACTGCACATCTCCAGCACACTACTTGAGATCACTTGCTTTCCTTCACTGTCCAATTCTAGATTCCTGTCACCATTAGCACATGGCTAGGCCTCACTCTAAATAAGTCCTAACATTTTCCTAGTAGACACTCTAGATGAAAACAATAATTGTGCTAACTGATCCTTGGTGGACTACTGCTCCCAGCACGTCCGATGCCAATTATATATATTATATTATATTATATATATATATTGTTTGGGGTTCTAAGTAATTTTCTAGCAAAAAAAAGATTTTAACTTGTAAACAACAGATCTCAAAAAGAGGCTGTGGTAAAAAAGTGGTAAAGACATTCCAGGTTTTGGACCTGGAAAACACCCAGTTGTAGCTTGTGAGGATAGAGGCACATGCAGAGACCCAGAGACAGACACATGAGCTTCGAAACTGCAACTGATGAGAGTGAGACAGGTGTGGTTGATCAGCTTCCAGGGCATACGCTTTAGGCCCCTTTCACACATACCAACTGTTCGTCCGGACATCAATGCATTCCTAAGGAAAACGGATGTAAATTAATGATCATCCATTAACATCCGTTTTCATCCGCTTCCGTGAACATCCATTTTTTTGAAAAGATGAAAGCCCTATTTTTCATTCGTTAAAAAAACGTAACAGGGGATAAACGGATGCAAAAGGACAAGCGTTCTTGCATCCTTTTTTGCATTGGTTGTTAGGAGCAAAGGAGAAAGGCAGAAGAGGAGAAGGGCAGTATACACAGTGAGGGAGCAGTCTGTACAGTCAGGCTCCCTCACTTGCCAGGGCCGTTTTTAGTATTGGTTGGACCCTGGGCAAACATTTTCTTTGGGCCCCCCCAATTCTGAGATATACATTAAATAGCAGCTAGACTCAAAATCAGTATACTGCAGCAGATCAGGCAGCAATTGTGATTGGTTGCTACAGCTTGCAGCATATCATTGCCACTCACTGACTGGTTGCTAGAAGCTAAAACAGATTATTTCTGCTTGCTGATTGGTTGCTAGAGGTTACTGGAAATCCTTACCGCTCACTGATTGGTTGCTAGAGGTTACTGTGAATGAATGAATGAATAATTTGTAAAGCGCTGCAAGTGCGAACTGAATCGCCTCAAGGCGCTGCATGCATTTGTGTTGTCAGCTTCTTAGAAGAGGTAGGTCTTGAGTTTTTTCCTGAAGGCCAGATGGTTTCCCTCCATGCGCATATGAGTCGGAAGAGCGTTCCATAGCCAAGGTCCTTGGACTGTGAACCTTCGTTCTCCCTTTGCTTTGTAGCGGAATTTGGGAATGAGGAACAGGTTTTGGTTAGATGATTGAAGGTTGCGATTGGGTGTGTAGTGATTTATTTTATCTCAAAGGTATTGAGGAGCGTTTATCTCGAAGGTATTGAGGAGCGTTTCCTTGTATGCATTTGTGGGTGAGGCAGAGGGTCTTGAATGTGATCCGATTCTGTGCATCATTACCGCTCACTGATTGACTACTATAGGTTACTGCACATCATTACTGCTAACTGATTGGTTGCTAGAGTTTACTGCACATCATTATTGCTCACTGACTGGTTGCTAGAGATTATAGTGGATTATTACTGTTCACTGATTGGTTGCTAGAGGTTACTGCACATCATTACCTCTGCATCAAATTGTGAGTGTGGCTAAACTGCACTAACAGTGAGGCATTGTTATAAACCAGGATTTCAGGAGTGCACCATATACAGACTGCAGGGTTCTGGAGTGCACTACATAGAGTACAGGGTTGAAGAGTGCTCTGTGTACAGAATGCATGGTTGAGGAGTGAGCTACATACAGAGTGCACGGTTGAGGGGTAATATTTGTGTAGAGTGCAGTTTTGATGGGGCGCTACATATGGAATGTGGGGTTGAGGTGTCCGCTACATATGGAATGCGGGGGTTAAGGGATGCGCTACATATGGAATGTGGGTTTGAGGGGTGAGCTATGTATGGAATGTGGGGTTGAGAGCTAAACATTGTATGGAGTGCTGAGGGCTGTGTACATCCAAGTTCTCCATACCCCTAAGTACAAAGCTCTCCCCCCAGATTCCAGTTCAGAGCTCACCCCCTGCCCCCCCCATCCCCCCCACTCCAGTGTAGAGATTTTCTCCCTCCCCAAATCCTCTCCTTGCATCTAGAAAACATCACAGTCAGAGTGCAGCTAGTTACAGAAGATCAACTAAACTTACAGGACGTCCGGGCAGGCTGCTGGCATGTTGAGTGCACAGATGAGGTAACTGCCCGTCTGTTATGTCTGCCTGTCTATCTCATTGTCTGTCTGTCCATGTACATGTCAATGTAAACATTTTCGTTCTTTTGCAGGAATCCAGGGCCTTGGAGTTGGCAGCGACTGGCAGGCAAGAATGTGGGGAGCTGCACGGTTGTGGCAGTGTTCTTGGCTGTGGGCATGGACATCAGAGGAGGGGCGGCTGCAATATTGAGGCAGATTACAGGTTGCTAGCACTGCTGCAGGAAGTGCGGCAGGAGAGGTGGAGTGTGGATACATTTTTGGATACCAGCAACCCACGCGCCTGCTTCTGCCGCAGCCTATATTACATCCTGGAGGACATTGGGGGAGACCTAGAGAAGCATTGTATGGATCGCATGTATGGTATTGCTATACAATATAGACAAGCAAAATTACGTGGTGGGTATCCTCCATGTGATCCATATACTGCTTCTCATGATCCCCAATGGACCCCGAGACCTCAGTAGCGCTAGCACCCCCCTCTCAATATCAGCCCCTTCCTCAATGCCAGCTACCACCTATCCCGTCCCAAACCTCATTTTACACCCCACACTCCTACAGTGAATTTGCACCTTCCACCTCCCATTTTCATCATGATAAAAAAGCTCCCACTCCCTCATATCCTGTACCCCGCTACCAGCATGATTTTTTGCCTGAACGCCAGCCCCAATCATTACCCTGTCCCCAATCCCCACATCCCCATGGTGAGCAAGCATCCAATCTTTTTATTTTTGATAAATATCATATTTGTCTGAAAATAAATTTGTTTTACTTGTGTTTTATATGATGCACAACAGCACCCCTTTGTACTCTGCCTTCAGACAAACGTATGCTAAGCCCAAAAAGGGCTAGCATACATTTGCCTCACGCAGAGTGCAAAGGACTCCTTTGCACTCTGCCTTCGGATAAAGGTATGCCAAGCCCAAAAAGGGCTAGCATACGCTTGTCCAAAGGCAGAGTGCAAAGGTGTCAAAAAGGGCTAGCATACACTTGTCCAAAGGCAGAGTCAAATGGAGTTGTTGGACAATCGAAGAAAAATGGACATAAAAAGAACAAACTTGAATTTGAAATGCTTTATTTTAAAAAAAATACAAGAAAGCAAAGCTAGATGTATTCCAATGTTTTTTTTTTTACACATTCTGCCATGACACCTCTCCTTAAGGGGATACAAAAAATTCAGCAAATTTGTTTGGGATGCTCAAGACACGTGCCGTTGAATGCAAGTCCATAAATTGGACTCTCTTAGCTTGGTTACTGGGCTTCGGTTCAATATTGCTTCTGTTATTGTCATGCAGAAAATTGTGCAAAATGCAGCATCAAGTTGCATATAGGTCAGCAAAACTCGCCATTTGGCTGTGCACACCCCAAAAGCACATTCGACAACATGGCGTGCACGGCTGAGCCTATAATTATAGATTTTTTGTCGATGGCTGAGACCATAGCCACTGTATGGCCTCATAAGATTTTCAGCCAGTCCAAAGGCCTCGTCTGCCACCATGACCAATGGCAAGCTGGGTTCCTCAGTGCAGGGTAGGGGCCTGCTGGTATCAATATTGAGTTGTCCTTCATGTAGACGATGTCCGAAGGTCGACTCACGGAATATGCAAGCGTCACCTTGGCTTCCATATGCTCCCACATCCACAACAAATAATTTCCGATGTGCATCAGACAATGCCAGGAGGACCACCGAAAAATATTTTTTATAGTTAAAACAGGATGATCCAGAGTGAGGAGGCTTCTTCACCTTGATGTGTTTCCCATCAAGGGCACGATATAATTTGGGAACTGAGTTTTCTCCCAAAAAGTGTTGACAACTGATTCCCAGATGTCTTCTGTGGGCTCTGGCATTACAACTTTATGCAACTCCTCCCATATTTCACATGTTTCCATTGTTACTCTGGACACCATTGTGAGGCCAAGGAGGAAGTAGTGATGCAACGAGACATAACTTTGTCCTGTGGAAAGGAACCTAAGATAACATAAAAATGTAACATATTGAAAAAAAATTGCATAAAAATAAGAAGTCCTAACCCTACCCTTAACCCTAACCCCTAACCCTAAACCTAACCCTTATCCCCTATCCTGATCCCCTAACCCCTATCCACTAACCCTATCCCCTACCCCTGACCCTATCCACTAACTCTATCCCCTACCCCTAACCCTATCCCCCTACCCCTAACCCTATCCACTAACCCTAATCCATATGTGTAAATTGGGCTTCCATGAGCGTCACTAGCAGCCGTTCCTCTGGTGACACAGAGCTCCACATCATGGTGTCCATCCTCGTCAGCTTTGGCCTGATCCTCTCCAACAGCTCACCAACGAATTTGAATTTGAGCCTCCTCACCCCCACATAGACAGGCATACTAGAGCTGCATAATTAATCGTTAAAAAAATATTTTGATTCAACCCCCTCTTGATCATAACTGGCATTTCCCCAATTCTATGTAAACAGTGCAGAGCAAGAGCTGTCAAAAAAAAAAGACATTCCTCAGCACAGAGAATTAGAGAAGAGAAGAGATACATTGTATCTCTCGGTTCCTTTAGAGCAAAGGGATACATTTCGGTCTGCAAATGAGGTCAGTTTAACCACTTAAAGACTAAACCTTTTTCTGACACTTGTTGCTTACAAGTTAAATCAGTATTTTTTGCTAGAAAATTACTTAGAACCCGCAAACATTATATATATTTTTTTAGCAGAGACCCTAGAGAATAAATGGCGGTTGTTGCAATATTTTATGTCTTTCAAACACTATTTTTTGGAAAAAAATATACTTCAATGAATTGAAAAAAATAAAGAGTAAAGTTTTACTATTTTCTTTACTATTTAATTGCTAACAGACACCCTCACTTGCCACCCTCACAGACAGGCTCCCTCACTTGCCAGCGCTGACTGTAGGTGTCGGCTTTTTTACCTTTATTCTGGAGCTGTCTCTTTTATTTTGGGGGGGTGGGGGTGGGGGTTGGGGCAGAGAAAAACAGGACAGGAGAAGAGATGTACATACAGTGAGGGAGCAGTCTGTACAGACAGGCTCCCTCACTTGCCGATGCTGACTGCAATTGTCAGCTTAATTGTCGGCTCTTTTTCTTCTATACTTAAAGTGTTGCTAAAACCACAACAGTAAAATCAGTCTGTATATGCAGCAGAGCATGCTTGTTATACTCACTGTGGAACTTAAGGGGTTAATCCTCTGCATTGTGTATGTAGTACTACCCCCTTGGGGACTGCTTGGATTTACCTGCTTATCTGCACCTTCATGACCCTGGGAACATTCCAACCCACCTGACACTCTGGGTTCAGACATCTTTGCACCACCTTAAATTAATAAGTCAATCCACTCAATGAGTTTATATTATATTAATGTTTACTGAATAACGCAAGGAAGATTTTGTTGCACAAGGAGGTAATAGATCAACCGTACTTCGGATAACAGTCCTAGTTTAGAAGAAGAATTCCTCCACAATAATACAAGTTAAAACAATCTGGAGATAACAATGTCTTAAATACACATATGTACAATGGAGTACCACTTGAACATGACCTGAAAGTATAAGCAAGAGTTAAAACATTAATTCTGGCAAGACTTCTAAAGTAGAAACCCAGGCTGGCCTATTCAACTTTTAATCCTAATGAGAGATCAATTGAACAAGAACAGTATGAGGGCCCTCTAAGTAGTAATGACAGTAATGTCCCAGTTGCAGGGCTGATGGTCTTCGTTAGCTCATTAACTATATCCAGTAAGGTGCAGTAATAAGGCAATGGTATTTCTTGGAAAGGTTAATGTAACAGGTTTATATACACAATTTTCAAATAGAGATGCAGTGTTTCCCCCATAATGTCAGTTAGTGATGCTGGGCACTAGAGAGACACTACAGTACATAGAAATGATGGGGAATCGCCATGCTTTGCAATTGTAGTCCACATTGCTACATCTAAAAAGGCTGTTTTATCCTGTATGCACAGATCCTCCCCCTCCTGCACTGTCTAGCTGGGGAAGGCCAGCTAACACAGACAGGGTAGCCGATCTGCACATGCTCAGTTTTGTCTTTTATGCTGAAGAGAACATTTACTTGTTCTCAGAACTAGCCAGGTCACATGATATTGACATCACACATGTGGCCAGTGGCAGCCCGTCCATTAGTGGCGCCAAGTGCCACCCCTCTCTCCAGCCACCCCCATATGACTAATGGATAGATTCATGCATAGCATAAATCTATCCATGGCTGACGCTGCCACCCCCTATTCAGGCCTCCAGCCCCTTTCTGGATGCCAGGCATCTGAATTACAGCAGTGGGGGTGTATTTTTGAAGCACCTGATTAGACATGGGGACAAGGTGCCACCCCCCATGTTGAGGGCATGCGGCCTGGTACGGTTCAGGAGGGGGGGCGCTCGCTCATCCCCACCCCCTTTCCTGACCGCCTGTGCTCGGATAGGGGTCTGGTATGGTTTTGGGGGGACCCCACGCTTTTGGGGGTTCCCCTTAAAATCCATACCAGACCTAAGGGACATCGTCGCCTCGCTCTCGCCGCAATAGGAAAATTTGTTTTTCCTATTGCAGCAATGTAGTACCCTGCCCTTGCGTCGTATCTGGTCTGTCGGACCAGCATACAGATGAACAGGCTTTCCGTTAGGAACTGAGTCTGGCGGATTTACGACGTAAAGATTTGAAGAAGGTTTCAGAAAAGTCCGCCCGTGTGTACGTTGCATAAGAGTTATTATGGGACAAAGGTGTCTCACCAATTGTCATAGGGACAGAAAGTGAGGTGAAATCTTCTGAACATGGGCACAGACAGCAAAACAAACGTTACAGGGGTGTTAACCCTTCCCTATGCCACCAAAAAGCTTAAAAATCTTTTTTGGCTGGAGCTACACTTACAAAATTTACCTGTTCCAACTTACAAACAGATTCGACTTAAGAACAAATCTACAGACACTATCTTGTTTGTAACCCAGTGACCGCCTGTATGTATTATGTGGTTTTGGGAGTTTACTAGAGAGAGACAAACTGTTATTCTCAGATCTACTTTTTATTCTCATTTTTTTATCTGCTGATGTTTCTACCTCAGGCTGTATCTATTGACTCCAAGGTATGATATGATTGTTCAGGAGCACTGAAAGTTACTATTTTCTTGTGGAAGGAAAATAGCTGGAAGAAAAACTGTCAATTAAAAAAAAAATTATGTAGTCCTGACATTATTTTTGTTGTATGAAATAATTATGAATGTCTGTTAGTAGCAATGAACTCAACCAGGAGCTAATACATATTTTTCATTTGCCTGGGAGAGGATGCAGGTAAACCATAAAAAGGTACCCTGAGAGGTAAGGCTGCACTGTTATAACAGTTCAATAGTGGAGTGTCAGATAATTACAGATGCCCAATGGTGACTGGAACTCTTTATTCTTATTGCAACCATCATGCCAATGTATTGACACCTTTGCCATCACAATAAACATGCAAGTCTCAAAATCAACATGTACTGTATATCAGCTACAAGGGTCCTGGGGTGGAAGAAGGGAGCCATAGTAGGGAAGTTGTTGAGGCAAATTAAATGTAGCGGTCTTCCTAACCTCCAAAGGCTTGGTGGTGACCCCCAGAGGCTAGAAGGGCTGACATTCC